>NC_037596.1:16006646-16306646 GCF_003073045.1 Pomacea canaliculata | reverse complement strand
TATACAGTCTCTGTATATGTATAATTAGTGGACTGTGTCTGCATCCACTTTGCCTTCTGGGCTCCCACGCATGCGCACAGTGGATGCACATGAGAGAGCGCGCAATGGCTGCACCCTCTCTCTCTCTCACACACACACGTGGGGGATGGGGTATTTGTGTTTTATGCCGAGCCAGCAACAAAGGCTATATCAAAGGCAGCCAACACCATAAACAGATTCCACAAGCAGACAAAGAACCGTGTGCCCGAGAAGAGAGCTGAACCCAGGACTCCCAATTCTCACTATATTGGTAACAGGCGCTACCCGTTGTGTCACCAGACCGCCCTCTTCCCTCCCCCCACCTACACACGCACATACATGTAATCATTTTATGTGTCAGGTACATTCATCAGGGATCGAAACATTCGCCAGCCCTTATATAAGGACGCAAGCGCAGTCCCTTCATCCCTTCACAACGCCAAGCCTCCCGACAGCGACAATCACGTGTTGAGACCAGGCTCCCACGCGCGCGGATTGGAAGGTTGAACACGTTTCACCCAAGTAAGTAATCACCGTGGGGACTATTCGCTAAATATCTCGTGTTACAAAGAATAGGAATGGAGTTGTTTATGAAGTTTGCTTATAATCATAACAAAAATGTTTATTCCAGCATCCATGTACGTTGTATAAGTTTCATCCGTTTGCTGTTGCTTGTTTTTCTTGTTTCTTTGTTTGCAGTTTGTTTGTTTGTTTGTTTTTTTGTGGGGGGGGGAATGCTGCTGCTGTTGCTGTTGCTGCTGCTGTTGTTGTTGTGTTGACTTGTATAATTTCACTAATTTACACAAGGTTTGGCCTGGAACTCTTTTACATGCAATCGCAAACGAAATGTTTGTGGTTCCCACATAGAATTACAACAGAATACATATCACGTTTTTACTGAATTAAGTTGGCAATGTTTGTGACTTTTACAGAATTACTACAAAATGTGTTTCACTTTTTATTGAAATCCGTTGGAAGTGTTTGCGCCATATTTTTGTTAGTAAATCACATGTCATGAAAGAAGATGAGTAAAAGGAGAATGCTGTGTCCAATGTCCTGTGTATCTCTGCACCTCATCTATCTGTTGCCTCTGTATTCCAAAGTTCTTATAAGTTTTATTCCGAATTAAACAAACCACGGAACACTTTTGCTTTATCAAGACATGTAGAACAATGTATTTTATAAAAATTTTGTCGAAGATTGGTGTGATTACACAAAAAAGCTGTATCTTACCTGTTAATGTCTGGTCATATTTTAAGAGGTAATTTTTTTTCCTCTGCCTGTCCTAGCCACTCATAGGGACTTTTTACCTGGACAAGCCCTATTCCGCAATATGTTTATATGATTTATTTATATGACAATATACAAGAACGTACAGCGTAGAGTATATACGAGTATATAGTATATTACAGAATAAAATAAAATTATACAGAGAGAAACAAGGAGAGAAGAAACTGAATATCTACATGACAAAATGAAAAAGTTATTTATAGCGCAAGAAATAACAACAAATCGTTGTAGAGGCCTATTTTTTTTATATGAAAGTGCATTCATCTACCGGTGGCTTTGAAGTAATGAAGTCAGAGGAATAATCCTTCCCCCAGCCCAGGAAACAGATGTCACCTACACAGGAAAAAAACATATGCGTTCCTTGTCCTGAACCCATGACCTATTAATCCTGGCTGTAACAAACCACAGCATCCTCTATCCTCATTTTAAAAAGCACCATTGCAAATGACAAGAGAATTGATTGGCATGATAATAAGGTAGATCATATATTTACTAGCTACTACAAAATATAGCAATCGAAGGGTTCGAAAGATAAAGTTATTGGCAGCAACAGCAGTCGCACCAGAATAAATCATAGGGGAAGGATTAAAATAAAACCTTTCAGTCAACATTCAGGTCGAATTGCATCAGGTTTCGATCACAGCAAACTCGCCTCTACTAATCACCTTTGACCCGTCTTGCGTTCTCGGGTTTCTTTCCAACATCGATCCTGTAGGCGAGTTTACAGACAGAAGAATGCAAGCTGTGGCGAGGAGTGTTATTCTGAAAGGTCTCGTGTGGGCCGAGAGTACGGTTCCATGAAACATGAAACCAAACGCATAATCAAAACAACCATTGTTTGTGCCTTCTTCAAACAACAAAACATCGCAGGCGGCGGTATGACCTGGAAGCTTGAAAAGATTATACTATAAAACATCCAGTCAGGAATATCAATAATTAAATGAACGAACGACCAAACAAACAAACAAACAAACAAACAAACAAACAAACAAACAAACAAACAAACAAACAAACAAACAAGTAAATAAATACTCGAGGTTGAATTAACAGAAAACGTCGAGAACCGGTGTGAGGGCGAAAAAGAGTACCAGTGCCACACAAAGTGCAAAGGTGCAATAAAATACAGCTCGAGTAAACCAAAAGGATTGAGGCGACTTGCACAGCTGTTTGTTTATCTTTTTTTTTTTTTTCAATCAAACAATCTGCTGTTTGCCCTGAAAGATTTACGAGCGACGTGCAAGTATGCAACACACCTCTCTGTTATCTCAGATGATCTTACTTCTCCTAATCAAATAGAAGTCCCCATCCGGTAACTGACTTTCTGGACTCGATTTTAGCCTCGTGATCATGCCTATTCTGTGTGTTCTGTGAGTTGAGGCCTTGTGAAAGGCGTTACTCAACCGTTACTCAGCCAGCAGTTTCCTCGCAGCTGGATTTACCTGGGGAGGTGTTTGTCGCTTGGCTAAGCAGTGGAGAGGGGAGGAGCTGTACAGAATATGTCATTGACTGTAAAGGGGGATATGTTCATGGAGGTAGCTGGAGCTGCGGTGTTGATGTTTATGTTAAGAAGAATTGAGACTGCTTAGCTCTTGTGTCAGATGCGTGTTTCGCTTTCTATGGATTTTGCTTGTTTATGCATTCAAAGCCTTTTCCTCTTTTCTTTTTTTATTTCTTACTGTCTGTCCCTATGTCTGTCTAAATCGGCTAGCGGCTTTTTTGTCCATGGATTTACATCGAATTCGATATTTACTATTGATTGTTTTGGTTTGTTTTGCGCCGTTCAGTATTGCTTTTTTAATTTTCACCAATAAACCCTTTATCCACTGTCATTCTGCAATCTATTCGTTGTCGTGGTCATCGTGTAAAAGTCATCACTTTACTGCAAATTTCACTGTTTCCGATCTACGGACCATGTGATCTTCCCCTTTTCTGGTCTACAGACCACATGTTCCCTCGTTCCTTTCTGTTGACAAAATAGCGGACCTGTGTGTGTGCCGGTTTGCACGAGGGTGTCTACATCTTCTACATGTAAAAGCCCCCATACATTGCCATTCATACATACATTGACTGTCGGGTTGTCGTAACTTTTTTTCATTGCAGTTGAATTGTTGAAAACATTATTTTGTTTACATCGGGTTTAGGATTCTTAGGTTGGTGGGACTTGATGTAGACGTAGTATTTTATTCACTTGTGTTTGGATGAATTGTTAAGTTTGTTTTATTCCACCCTGCCTCTAGCTCAGTGAATTTTCCAGACTAATGCTTTCTCAGGGCCAGGAATGTTTTGCAATCAACTAAGATGTTCCTAAAAGTTCATCTAAAATAAAATAAATAAAATGTTCGAACTAACCATTCTCCTTTTTACCTTGATTGTGAGAATCTTGCTCGTTGCTATGCATATGCATATTTCTTTGTACATAGTTTCTGACCTATGAACAGTTATTAGACTGTTTTGGTCTCTGCATGTATTATATCTTCATTTTGCGTCTATATTGACATATTTGTGTATATTTCTTGTTTGTACAGCAAACTGTGAAAATGTGCTATAAAATTTTATTATTAAAAATAAATTGTTTCCTATTGCTTCAGAAAAGGTTACATAAATTTGTTACTCAATATTACAACCTACATACTGTGCATATGTGTGTGTGTGTGCAGAAATGAAGATGCTATTATTAGCTGCAGTCTTTATTGCCGGGACGTTTTCCAGCGTGAACTGTCAGTGCGACACAGGTGAGTATTTCTTCCCGGTTATTGTCTTTTCTAAGCATGTCCATCTTTTTTCAGAACTCTTTCATCGCCGATCTGACTTATTGAAAATAATTCTAAGGATATTTTTGTAGACACATTGTTGTCAAACTCCAGGATACACCTGCTGCTGTAGGTTTGCCTTTACAGAATTTTTCCAGGAAGCGCACTGTGACCGGCTGCTATAAGATCTTTATATTCAGAATTCCAGCAGTGATGGTATCCATACCAAATCGAAGCTAACGAATCAGTCAGATGAATTCTTTAATGAAATTATAGATAGATATCTATATATTTTATGAAAGGTATAACATTTATTTATTTTTAAGGCTGCTTACACGGAGCCACAAATACCTGTTACGCCGCAACCAAAAAGGTTCAGCTAAACAATTGTGCCAGCCAAGTCTGTCAGAAGAAGACTACGAGTACCAACACCTACACCTACAGCTGGAAAAGAACTTACAATGGTAGGTACAAAAGTTAATAATTTTATTCGAACCTTGACCAACCATTTTGTCTGCTCAGTTGCTGTGTCCAAAATAAAATCCCAAACCTTAGCCTTAACCTAACACAAACCCAAACCCTAACGTCCAGCTAACATGTTCGAAACATAACAAATTATTCAGAACAGAAAAAAAACATATCTACCAAAGAAAAAAAAGCACTCCATCAACAAACGAGCCTGAAAAGTTCGACAAAAGCCGTCAGCAGTTAAGAAGTTTGAAATAATGAATTTTGATTGGACACCATAGAAAATTCAAAAGACGATAGGCGTGTGGGTGGCAAAAGTCTGTACAGAAAAGGTCTGTCATCAAACAGGTACATGCTGCAATGTTTTAAGCAAAGCTGATAAATCACAGTCACACCAAAAATTACAAATAAAAAAAATGTGTAACCGTGATATAATATTTCTAGAAATAATAATAACAACGACCATATAGTACTTGATTCCGCTTAGCAGTGAGTTTAACATGCTTAAATAGTAGCACAGCAGATATAATCTTATAAAACATTAGAAATACTAACAAATAATAAGTGTAGATTACCTGGCTTATTGGTCTCCGTCATAGTGCTTACAATTTTAATTATAGTCCTAGAGGGGGATGCAAATGAAATAAACTGCGCATGCGAATTGCAGGACCGATTAGGTGCACAGAGAAATTGAGGAAGCTTGCGAATTATGGCCTCCCACACAGTGAGGGCTGGTGTAATGCCAGCTCTCTTCAATCAATCAATCAGTCAATCAATCAAAAACACTGCAGGCATTAACCCTGTAGCTTAGGCCCGCGATCATTGCTCTGTCGTCTGCAGGCTGCTACACACCGGAAGGCGAATGCGTGCGCACTGGCACAGTGCGCATTTCCGGATGCGTTGAAAACACCTGCGTGACCAAGCCTCACTCCAGGTGGATCACGCAGAGACTGGGTAGGTGCTGCGCCTGAGTCCCTCAAACAAGACCATGAGTGGCTTGTGTAGAAATTATCTCCTGATGGATTATGGGAGATGCTTAGTCCCGCGTGCATGTGAATAAAGGCATTACCTTGCTGCGCATTTGTGCTTGCGCGTAGTTTACACACCTGTATACACTCTTTTATCCAGTTTCGTGGTTACATCACTTTGTTAGAAAATGTGTTCCGTATTCTTATATTTTATGACAACTTCTGGCTTAATTGTTCTAAAAAAAAACAACACCCAGTATAAAATAGTTTAAAACGTTTTGGCTGGCTCACTTTTTCTCACCCATTTACTTGATATGAAAATATAGTTTCCATTGATTTATTTATTTACATTCCTTTGGTATTTTTTCCTAACACAAAGTAGCACTTTTGCTATTGTCTCTTATCTACGATCTTTCATAATCAAGTTATTTCTGAGATGTATCTGGAATAGTTTTGTAAGGACCACCGGTTTAGAGTGGCCACGCGAACTGAGACCGATTCAATACTCTTGACAAGGTTGACCACCTCAAAACTGGATAGAAGGTTATTGATAAATGGAAGAGGGAGAACAGAGAAAACGCATGCCAATGTTTATCAGCCTTCTAAGGTTGGTGAGCATGAATATGTGTTTGCATGCGCGCATATGTATATCTTTGCTTGAAGGCTATATTTAGACAAATGCATGCGGCTCTAGTGTACTCTGCTTTCTGCGTGCGTTCAGCCAGTGACCATATCTGAATATCTGAAAAGCTTTTTCTTTTTGCGTGCCTACCGCACATGCGCAGAAGCATTTGTCATATCACGTGCGCATAGCTAAAGCTACAGGTAGTGTTTCTTTGCGAAGCTGCATCATACGCTTAATACCTGTTGATTTACTTGTGCCTGTACTATTTCTATGTATTCACTATGCATTTACATTTTTACTAAGAACATCTGTCGATAATTAAACTGTTGTTTGTAAGCGATATATTTACGAACATAATTATTGTTAATGAAGCCATATGATACGCCATCCTTTAGAAGGTTATCAGATTACTCGTCACGAAGAGCACTGCTGCCTCTGAGTTAATTGCAGACCAGAAACCGTATTCACGAAGCGATGATAAGTCGCTTTTAACGGGAAATCGAGGAAGAAATTGTGTTTCTGTGGTTAAGACACTCTATCCAAACCCCGAGGATATTGCTTTATACTACTTTACCCTGGAAGATAATTATTTTTCACAGCTTTTTAACTATTATTATAAGAATAAACCAGGACCTGCATAGTCTGCGGAGACAAAACATGATTTGGTAAGTTTAGCGCAGAGACCAAGGGCTTACCCACGATTCATGAATATAGCCCCTGTTTGCACCTACCTTGTGGCCAAGTAATCGTTTTTTGTTTTTGTTTTTTTTTTTTTTGTTTTGTTTTGTTTTTGTTTTTGTTTTTTTTGTTTTGTGTTTTTTTTTTTTTGTTTTGCTTTTTACCTCAATAATCATTTGATCATCGTATTATCTGAGTAATCTGTTGATCTCTTTCCTCCCTGACAGTCTCCACCGACTGCCAGCCGAGCGCAAGTCCCTGTGATAGTAACGGCGCGAGAGGTAACGAAGCGTGTTTGACTGATGTTTCTATGTCTAAATTCTTTCTTTTGTCTTTTATACCTGTTTAAATGTACCCGCTGTTTTCCTTTTTCTTTCTTCCTTCTTTCTGTTTTTTTTTTCTTTTTGGTCTTTTTGATTGTTACTTTTTCTTTCATTTTTTTTGTATTTGTTTCTGATTGTCTTTTCTTTCTTTTCTTTGTTTGGTTTTCTTGTTTTGTTTTTAATCTTTGAGTTTTTTTTTCTTTCTGTTGGTATACATAAGAGGTAAAATACTTGCATGATATATGGGTGTGAATCATTTCCATATTGGTATTTTAATGTCCACTTTGATCTCCTTTCGCCACTTTATATAAAGTAAATATATTTGTACTTTTATTAGTTTACCATTATTTACACAATGACATACACATGCATTATACTGCTAGCACTGTACACATGTGATCCTCTCTGTATCAGTATACCTTAGCACGGACACACATGGCTACACTTTAAAAAGTCACATCAGGATAAGTATTCACTTTTTTTAAGAATCTCATTCATCACAAAACTAGTTTTCTATCTAATTATTTAATCTCAAGAATGTAAATTGCTCAAAAACAAAATTGCCGCTCGAATGAGTCTTACCTGGGAACCTCCGGACTCTTTCTGTGTCTTTCTGTGTCAGGATGTTCATACAACGGGGAGTGCAAGCCTTTGAAAACCGTGATCAAGGTAGACAATTGCCTGCAGTACCTGTGTTACAATGATGCCAGCTCACCTGATCCCTACTGGCTGGAACGTGCCACTGGTCAGTGACAGTCGCATTTACATCACGAGCATATATGTTTACTCTCTCTTTGCGAAGTATTCAAAATCCCAGATGCCTAAAGTCATTAACAATCGGCGACTTCATTATTCAATTATTAGCTACCCCACATTAAGGCTACTTCATTATCCAATTATTAACTACTCAATTATCCAACTATTAGCTGCGCATCATGGACATCAACAATAAGATGGAGCCTCCGGTCCTCTTAGCTACACACTATACTCCTTTTTTCTCATCAGGGAAATATTGTACGAACTGAAACCCCTTTATAGGGTTGGACGGCGCATTCATCTTCAGTTTATATTATGTTTTCTTTTAATGATGAAACTAGTTTTCTCTGCAGTACTACATTTTATATACAATATATATAATTATTATTTTATTTGCTTCAACTTGATTTATTCGTATAACTCATTTATTTACATTTTAATATAATTTTTAAACTGGATGTCTCTCAAGGTATGAGCAACAGACAGCAACTCTGGCCACTTTGAAGTTGCACAATACTTACTATTATCGGACCTATGACAGTTATACTTCTTACAAAACAAACCTGCTAGTGTACGACCATAGCAACCAACATTTTTTGCAGTTTAATGACAGTTTGATCAAACAGTCGAGGTGTAATAAAACGACATCTGGTGTGTCTGCTTGTTCCTCTCGACCTAAACGACTGACGAGCCTACCCTCGACATCCTCTACACACATTTGGCGAGCGTTTAATATAGTTTGACAAATAGAATGTTTCGATTACAAAAATATAAACTGCACAAATTTTTCATCTCAAGCATATAATTATAAGCTCTTGGAACAAAATACGGTGGAGTGGATGGGTGATATCCTGGCTGAGCTACAAACTTTTACGCTTATTAAGATTGTTTATGCTGCTGTCATCGTTGTTGTTGTTGTTATTGTTAAATCCTTACCTCAGAATCTTTATATCTTCTAACACTTTTATTTTTAAACAACAAGTGTGTATGTGTGTGTGTTCGAGGGTGGCAGAGACGAAATGGGAGTACAATAAAACCTCGTAACTCGGCAACATCTGAATAATGCTCTCTGCGTACAAACACAACAAACTTAATCATTGGAAGATTTGTTCGTCTGCAGGTTGCTATTCCCCCAACGGTTGCATGGAGTTCGGAGACAGCTACCGTGATGAAACTAAGGGAGTCTACAGGTGTGAGCTGAACTTTAACACCACGGGCGTCAAATATGCAAGATACGTGCCTCGTGAGTTTCTAAGTTTAGCTCATATTAATTTACCTGATTAATTTGTATGGATCGACAGCAGGACAGTTATTGTTGTGCTTGCCCCCGGGCCGGCTTGCATGAAGGTGCCTACGTCTTCTACATGTAAAAGTTCCCATACATTGCCATTCATACATGCGATAGGCGGGTTATCGTTTTTTTTTTTTTTTTTTTGAATTGTGGTTAGTCAAATTGTTAAAGAAAATATTTTCTTTTTACATCGGGTTTAGGATTCGCAGGATGGTGGGATTGCTCTAGACATAGTATGTTTTTATTTACTTGGAGTAATTGTTAAAACCGTCGGCTTTTTTTTTTTCATCAGGTTGTGGTTGGGTGAATTGTTGAAGACCTAAACCTTGTTTCGGTAGAGTCGTTGTCCCTTGTTCTTTTTTGTGGGAAAAATCATTTTGCTCAAGACAATCAGTTCTAAAAATAACTGATATCCCATAATATAAGACTATAAGACCACGTGTTCATCTGTGCTCCAAACTCGATAATGTCTTACGAACGAGATTTGTCCTGAACCTCTCTATCACTCTCGTCTCTTTAGTCCTCACTACCATCGCCGTTCGTATTAGCAATAACAATAATAATAATAATCATCATCATCATCATCACATCGATGTTTCAGCCTGCACTACACCTGATGGACAGGTATTGGGTCTCCGAGAGACAGTTCAAGTGGGGCAGTACAAGTACAGCTGTACAATGACTGGACTCAACACGTTTGACAGTAAGTTTCACTCTCTGTCTCATTTTTGTCATTAAATTTATTTTGTGATGTCAAGACTACCTCATGTCATCTATATCAGCTACCTCAACTTTTAGAAATAGGTAACAATATTTTAATTGTTCCCATGTACATTTTAATGTTTTTAGTGTTTCAGGACATGTTATAATATTTTTTGTTGTTTATCAAATTATTTGTCCCCTTTTTGTGGAGAGGACCACAAGATAAATGCACATTAGTTGATTATGCTGTCACCTTTGTTAACAAAGAATTGTCATTGTCTCTCTCTCAGTTTTTACTCACGCACGCGCGCGTGTGCACACACACACACTGTAATCTTCCACAAACAACAGTAAAAAATAAATTAATTAATAAAAAAATGGGGTGGGGGAGTATAGTCATCCCATAACCGTTTTTAGGTCCTCGTGAGATGTGAAAGGTGAATTACTGTGCTGCAAAAGGGTGAAACTCTTGATCTCCCCTTCCATATCCTCCATCTACCCACCATCGAATCATTCAAGCGTGCACTAAAAACACATTTTTCCTTACACTAATTTAAAAAAACAACATAGTTTTCAATAGTTGTCATTGTTTATTATTGGCTATTCTGCTGCTCGTCTGAACTCTGCATTCTTTACTGTTTGTTGCCTGATTACTCTTTGTATAAAGTCAGGCACCCAGCTGGGTCGACTGAGAGAAATTCGTTGCGTCACACGAATATCGAACCGGAAACCTCTGGATTTGCACGCCCCCGCTCTGACCACTCAATCGGCCTCGCCACACACCCTCAAGCTTATTACAAATTTTATTTCAAGCCTTCTTTTCTCGATTAGCGGCAAAACTTTTATAGATGTTCACCAGTATATGTCATCGGTATTGAGCAGAGGAGAGCGAGGCTCGGTAATCATCCATTGTTCACAGGGGAGTGTGAAGCTATCAGCCGGCAATTAACTGCCTTTAATGAATCAAGTGATAGAGATTTTTTATGATTTTTTTTTCTTTTGCATCGGTTTATATTACCGGCGTGTGTGAAGTTGAGTGTTGTTAATAAACTGCCTTTAAACCTTGAATGAACCGGGTGGCAGGACGAAATTAGATTTTCTTGTGCAAGGGTGTGGAGGTGTGTGTCATTAATGAGCTGCCTTTAATAAACCGGATGATAATGATTTGTTGTTCCTGTTGCCATCGGTTAAAGTGAGGGTCCGACTGGGGTAGGCAGACGACAGAAGCAGAGTGATGTCACAGTATTTACATAGCTCCGACCACTGATACCCCACTTTGTAAATCCCGTCAACTGACCTGTTATCAAAGCTTCATCAGTCTACACCTTCCTGACAAACGTTTAGACTTCTGCAGTCTGTAATACTCAGTGATGTAGGAACCAGGGCAAGAAGGGCAGCCGCCCCCTCAAAAAAAAATTATTAAAAAAAAATGCTGTGGAAGCACAAATGTGAACGCCGCTCATTGTCAGAATGGAGTTTGCCCCCGAAACCTGAACATCTTTTTTCCCTCGCCACTGATACTACCGCTGCAACCAATCATCCAACAACCACTTACTACTGTTCAGGTGGGAAATGGTGTTTGGCAGGAAGAGTCGCATCGTATAAATCATCGTCTCGTATAGTCATTAATTGTTCTCCTTGATTGAATGATTTATTTATTTATTGACATCTCCTAACAACACGTGGCGCGCCGGTCACCGGTGGTGGCAACAGGGGTGAGAATTATACTTTTACGATTTAGTACCCACGGGGTAGTGTGCGAAAGAATTCATTCAGGCCAGCTGGCAACGGCCGCACCTGATGTTTATGTTCCTTTGACCCCTTTGATTTTAACGCGCGCAACGGCGTGAACCCTTTGATGTCGACACGCTGTATGGTTAAGATGATTGACATATCTAGAACATAGATTGACATATCTATTCATGCTCAGATTCAAATTCTTTTGATAGTAATATCCTCATTGCCTTTTATTTTCTTTCTTTTGTTTTTCTCCTCTTTGTTCCTTTTTTCTTTTTATTTTTTCCCTCCTGTCTTTATTTATTGAATCGCAGTTGGGAAAATTTGTGGAAGAAATTAATTCCCGTCAGCATCAATGAACAGTTGGACGAAGAATTTCGACCTCCAGAACATTTTGCCAACCGCTGCAATTTTATTTCCTGTTTCATTCGTTGACTCAGTCGAAGCAATTTCTTACGAGAAACGCTTACCGCGTTAGGTATGTAAACAGTGATTGGGGTATAAAATCGGGTAGATAGTGAATCAAAACTTGTATAGTTTGTTTAAGTTGTATAATTTCTCACAAGTATCCGATCCAATGCATGGGCTAGGAATGCTATTACAAAGTTCACGAAAGACCTGTGTGTGGTGAGTTCTAGTCAGCTTCTTCCCCTCACCTCATATTTCCGCCTTGCACAACATGCGAAAGTGTGGCAATAGAACTATACACTCTTGCTACATGATCAGTACTCATGCATTTTGTTATACACAATCTGTAGCGGGGTATTTTGACTGACGATCAGTTCCTAGCATTCCTGTGATTTGTCGCAAATACTAAATGCGTATATCCCCCATACATCGGGAAAACACAACACGTCCTCTTACTGTTTTGTGCATATAAACAAAGTAAGGACTTTTTTTCAATAAGCATTCTAAAAGGGTAGCCGCGTGACCTTTTGGTTTCTAGGAGAGTAAAGTGCTGGACACCACACTTTCCCTGGGGTCAGCTTTCATATGAGGGATGCGTTCCTTTCCTCGCTGCCGTACCTTCTGTCTGACCAAAGACAGTATTAAATATGTTTGATCCGACCCTCTCCACAGCTGCTCCACACGGGTATCTCACCCACTTATTGAGTGCCGCCGACTTCAGACATTTAGTTCTCATACACTACAGTGACTACAGAGGGGATAGATACCCTCTCTGGTGACTACTACCATGTAAAGGGAGAGAAGTGTCTAAGGGACGCTACCGCGCCATCCATGAAGCTGATGCTTGTATTTCTTGTATGGCTGGTTGTCTGTTCGCGTGAATGTGTTGAGCTTGCTTACAGGGAAATGCGCTCTATTAATTTTCAAAAACTCGAGCCGTGTTTTACGGTGGTTCGGGAGAAAGAGAGAGAGACTCATGCAGAAACAGAGAGAACATGTTAACATAATATCTAGCTCATACTTCTAAATGCTCTGGTCTTACTTGCAGCAATAATATATTTCTTGGTTTAAAGTTGTTTTTTCCTTCTTCTTGTTCTCATTCCAGCCTTGTACCAGTTCCCACCACGTGAGTAGACGATGTGCAAGTCATATATCTTTAACCTGCTTCACCTTATAGGAAAGTGTCAAACTTATATGAAAGTATTTAAATATAATTAAATTATTTTTTCAGATTCAGTTGATTATGACACACACACACACACGCACAATGCACACACACACACACACACACACACGCACAATGCACACACACAGCTGTTTAAATCCTTTAATTATTTACTTGTTTATAAGATCATAGACGTTAATTTACTTAACACAAATTTATGCTCTCTCGATCTCTCTCACACACACGATTAAATATCAACATATGAAGTTCCAGTTAATTTTACTTGAAATTTTTTTTTTCAGAAAAGCAGACTTGTGGACCTGTCTATGTAAAAGAACCCTTTTACACTCCTGAGGGGATCTGCTCTTACCAGACCTACTACTGCAGGCTGTCTTGTAACTACTTCGAATGTAAGTCTGACAGTGCTTACTGGTCAGTTCCGTTTCCTGCTCCCGTTGATGTCGGTTGTGACTATAGTTTGCAACGTTTTCATCTACAAGATTGGCAGTGAATTGAAAGATTAACTTCCAGCTCGGACATAAATCTTTTATTTAAAAATTTTTAAAGTTTTTCTGATTTCATGAAAGAACTTTCCTTTATTCACTCTTGCTTCTTCCCCTGAAGTTTATTATTTTTTATTTTTAGTTATTTTATTATTATTTATATAACTCTTATTTGTCCATTTTGTGATGAGCGTCTTGCTGGATTCTGCCCAAAGCTTGATGAGTGCGAACATGTAGACTGAAATTTATACATCTACAGAGCAACCAGCTAAAACCTTTAAAATGCAAAATTAAATGCAAACTCGAGGCAGCAGCAATTACCATCTACAACAAAGAACAACCACTCTGCAGGAGACAGCTATGAGTGTTAGTATTAGTGTAGAGATGGTGGCGTCATTACATATGTTTGCATAAAAGGCAAGCGATCATCTGCTGTCCATATTTTTTTCCATTTGGAAAGCATGCAATTTATTGAACTTAATTGATGTTTGGGAGATATTCTGGATAAGCATGTATATTGCCTCAGCGTGTTTCTCACATGATATTTTCCAAGAAGATATTGAAATGTCCAGGCGACATGCTAGCTGTAACCTTGGCAGATTCCGGGCGGTTGTTAAGAGGTACTCCGTTCATGAAACTCTTGAATGACTTGAACAAGGTTTTCAACAGCTTAACTGGAATGTTGTCAGCCAGGTGATTTCCTCCTTCAGATCATGTCCAGCTCTCCTGACCTCTTCCCGTAAGACTATGAGATCTGTAGGTTCTCTAGTTTTGTGTTGCTTTAGAGAACGATGACATCTGACCTCATCTGGAAAACAAGTTCATTGGTATTGTACAGCAGTAATCTCTGTGAGTATATCTTCCTTACTATGTTCAATGTCTGAAGTTGTTTGTTAACCTGACTTGGTAGGATTTTCTGTTGTTGGAAGACCTTTTTGAACGTGCATTGCCAATGCTATGGTCTGGTATATATACTTGATTTAGTTCTCCTTACTGCCTTCTTGGTGTCACAGTTTCCTGATTTGTGCTTCTCTTCTCTCTTTCAAGGCCTTTCTTTCGTCACAAACATCTACTCCGTCATTTGTGACCCAGGGTTGTTTCCTCTTCCTCTGCCTCCCAAGAATCTCTTTGACTGTTGAAAGTAGCAAGTACTGCTTCAGTGTTTCCAGCGAGGGTGTCTACATCACAGTCTACCATGTTCAGGGCTGTGAACTGGCCTCTAATTTGGGGCTTACAAAGATTTCCGCAACGTTTGGTTCTTGAAGCTTTTCCAAGTCAAAGAGAATTTGTCGGCTGGTTGAGTGACGTTTCACTTTCACTTCCATCTTCAAGCTTGTATTTGTCACTGCTTATGTCGGTACCTGGATATGACCTTTTTGATGTTGGATTTTAAGCATCTTATTAGGAGGATTAGATCGATTGTATAGAACTCCTCCACCTCGTTGTCTTCATGTGGTGGTAATCTCAGCACAAATTTGGACAATAGTGACAACACAGGGCGAATAACGATGTGAATGTAGATGAGCCTGCCTGTTGGGAAGAGCACAGTGCAAGATGATATTTTTCCAAATCTGAGAGAATAATCAATTTTCTTGAGAAACACACCTAAACACTTCGCCATGCACAAATAGAGGTTAACAATACATGACACGATTGTACTTGGAAATGACATTGTGATAGCCTCAGCTAATGGGAGAACGGGGACCAGTGTATTGACTGTATAATCTTCAAACTACAAGTCACGATTTTGGCCTCATTCTCTGCTTTTAGGGGAATATTCTGAGAATGAAAGTATATTCCCCCTGTTGAAATAGTATGTCGTACTAACATTAAGCCCGTCATTAGAATTAAGATTGCACCCTCTAGATCTTTAAGGTAGCCGAATTTTACATGGGAAAATGTATATCCATGGTCATATTTGTTCCTTATGTGCAGCGCTGTGTTTCGACGGCGAGGGAAACTTCAAATATCTGGGTGACACGTTTACCAACTCTAACAATCAAACATGCACGTGCACGGCTGACTACAATGTGAACAACTACCAGTACTCGCAGACCAAGTCTCTCTGGAACACCCCTGCTTTGTGTACTAATTGTGTGTACTTTCTGTCCCTTGGTTCATAGGTTGCAATTCCCACAACACAAAAACAAGCAACAGTCACACACAAATTTGTGCACATGTTCTGACACAGAGACAGGTACATTCAACCGTGTGGCTGAACACATATTCTCTATAACACCTTTTGTTTGTATGAGCAGAATATGCCATCTTAATGTTTGATTTAAAATTAATTTGGCTCACCCAGAACACAACCCTTCTATTCACACCCTACACACATCTGAAGATTTTTTTTAAACTGGTGTAGCATAGCATATGCATGCATGCACACACACACACACACACACACACACACACAAATGGCTTTAGAGATGCCACATCTGATAACTTTGCTTGATGTCTTCCAGGCAAAGACGGCGCTTGCGTGGACCCTAACGATGGTTCTATCCACAAGTGGAACGAGCTGTGGTTGACCAACCCAGCTGCACCCCAGCTGTGCACCTGCCATCCACTTCTGCAGCAAGCCTTTTGCAGTGATGACATCACTGCAGTTGTGAATGCAACAGCTGTTCTAAAGGTCCCAGTTCTGCCATAAACTGCCTGTGCCAACCAGGTTCCAGATCTCATGATACAAATTTTAGGTTAAACTTTTAACTTCTGCTAACTAGTGTGATAAATATTGCACCAATGTCATTTATTATAACCTCTAGTAAATTCAATAAATAACAAAATCATGTAAATAATGTACTGCACCCAGGAAATCTTTTGCATAATTTTGAAAGACTGCCATTGCATCATCGAGTGGTATGGCCGCAGTACAATACCAAGAGCTAGTACATTGGGAGGGTAAAAACACTAACACCACAGAATTATTGAATTCATTACGACATTAATGTCTTATAAGACATATTAAGTGAAGAAAAATAAATGTGATTTGAATGAAAAGACTTCAAAATTTTATCTGCAGGAATTGCTGTTTGTGATTATGTAATTATTATAACTTTGAGCGTACACCACTCCTCCTAACATCTGCATATCAACAACTAATCCACATGCGAAATGCCACAATTTCAAATGAAATCTAAGACAAAAGCATCATCATGATTCATTTGATTAAAATTTAAAAGTATGCTGAAGCCAAAATAAGCAGAACATGCAACCAAAACCGTCTACACACAGCAGAAATAAGAGATTCAAATGGCAGTAGCATATAGCTAAGGGACACCACCTACTAATCTTGCTTTTTCTGATAAAATTGTAAAATATATTTTCTTGTGGGCTCAGTGTCAGTTGGAACGTGACTTAACAACCTTAGTTACTGCTTGATATACCATAAGTGTAGCAGTCTTCTGATTTGTAATCAATTTAACTTCTTCTATATAAATGCTGTAATTTCACAAGTACTTTGTGCTCAAATAGCCTGAAATATCACAATTTTGTTCATTCGTGTTATCAGAGATTAAAACAAATAGTTTACGTACATCTGGCTCATGTCTCATCCATTGATCTCTATGTTTGTTGTGTCGTCAGAGAACAATTCACCATTTCTTCAGGTCAAAGCACTCATCTTTTATGCGAAGTTGTTTCTGCACGCATCCCCAGCTTTAGTACCTAACCCATTTCATCTTATCTCAATTGCTAAGAGGTGTACACTGGGACAAGGTTACACAAAAACCATTTAAGAATTTTTAAAATGTGTCCACCGACTTTGACGATCAAGATTTCTTCCACATGCAATCTGAAAATTTTGGTTTATAAACAAATTTAACACTAGGAATTCCCATTCAGTTCTCATATCTAATGGATTATTTTTAATGGACATTCTCCATATTGTTCCTCATCTACATACAAGAGACAAGGTTTCTAGAGTTTTATATATATATTAAAAACACAAATTTCATACATTGCTCATGAAACCTGCAAACCAGTTTTCCCATTCTTTTCAACACTTTCACTCAACCCGAGTTTGAAAAACAAAAACAAAAAACAATATGTATTCAAGAGTTTTCTTGTTTAATCACTGAAGATATAAACCATGCATGCTTCAGTCTTTTCTGCATTCACATACGTGCACTTACACATTCTCTATGAGCTGGGTCCTATGGCTACTCAAGTGTATACACAGAGCAAATAGCATTTCTCTCCCTTTCAAAGGCTTGTTCTCTTGTACCTGTGCTCAGCTGTTATCTGGCAAAGCATAACTTTCATGAACACATGTAAACGACAGTCCACTTTGCTAGTTTTCAAGATAAGCAACTTGTTTTGTTTTGCTCTCTCGACTGCTCAGGAATGGAAAAGGTGCATGATTCTAAAAACAAATAAAAAAAATTGAATAAAGGAGAAACTTTGGTAGTGTAACTGAAAAGTGGAAGATAAATAGCATACAGTTCACTAAATAGATTTGATTTGGTATGATATATTGATGTAATACAATGTGGTAAGTGTATATACACATATGCACACATACACACCAGTCATGCATCCATACAAATTCAAACAAGCCCCATAAACAGTAAATGTCATTAAATCTTATTCCATTAGAATAACACATTTTACCATCAAAGTATTTGGCTCTTGTCTCCAAAATCAAAAGAAAATTTACTTATCTAACTACATAACCCTAAAGTAAAAAACTCTGCATTGCTCACCAGTTTAGCCCCCCTGGACACCAGAATATTGTCGTAAGTCCAATAGTGCATCTGCATGAAAGACATTTAGTGAAATATATCATCATGCACAAGTCAAATTATGTTTTATGCACCATGAACACCTAATTTTTAAAAATTAAATAGCATACTACCGATTAAAGCTTTTCTCCAAATGACTTGGGTAGCTCTACACAAGATTTTTTTTTCCCGAAAGTCTGAGTGAACCATTTGTACTCCCTTCTTGAGAAATAGGCCTACAAACATTAAGTATTGAGAAAGAGGTAAAACCCATTAAGTGATGAACGTTTATGGATACAACTTAATAAATTATAGTTCTACTTCTTTCACTGAATGGGCATTCGACAAAAAAAGCGTGTTCACATATATTACTAAGGTTAGAACATTTCACCTTTTCGTGTGTTTTGTGGTGTTTGTAGACCTATTATTGCATAATAAAAAAAATTTAACTTTCATTTTGGGTTTTTAACACAAAATTAGATATTTAAGCTTTCTCCACCCCACTCACCCTAACAGAAATATCCTGCAGTCAGAGGAATAACATTTCCCCAGCATTAGCAGGGTACAACGCATTACCCATCATTAGCAGGGTACGATGAATTTCCCCAGCATTAGTAGGATACAATGCATTTATCAATAATCATTTTAACTATATGAGAAAACCTTATATATCTCATACTCATACCTTCAACTGTGTTGGTAATGCCACACCCTGAACCCGCTTCAATGGACCCAGTGTTGGACTCTCGATGTCATGAATCTGTCAGAATATTTTGAAAATATTTTCACAACCAACTAAAAATTACAACTATTGAGGTATTTCATTCTTGTGCAGTTCAGTTTTATTCACTATTCCTTTTCTGGCAAACTCCTTAAGAGGAAAAGAAGCTGACTCTGATGAAAATGGTTGCAGACTATCCTTCTATCCTTGTCAGTGTTAAAATACTTTGCTGCTTTCTCCTTTTGTTTTACTTAAAATTAAGTTAAAACGACCCATAGCCTCGAGGCATGTGATTCTCTGGGGACATAACAAATAGAAGACTAAGTTTGACACTCTCCTGATGTCTATACCTTCTGTGATAAACCAGGTTCTCATTCCCAAAAGGCAGCTGCTAGGAAGGTAAGCAGCATTTTCAAGCCACAGATCATAACACACACTTGCCACTAGATGAGTTACCTCCCATCTCCTGAATGCAACCTCTTTTACAACTGTCAGCATATCATGAGGGTTTCTACATTCTAAGCACTCCAGTTTACTGCAAAGAATTTTGGTTTGCTTCAGTCTGCAAGTATCACTGCTTACTTACTCTAACATCCATGTTACCGCTTTGTTTGGCCATTTATGTGTTAGGGTTTAGTACTCTTACTTTCATAAAAGCACTGCAGTGATGGGAAATTGCCAAGGACATTGGTACTGTTACTTTCATAAAATGCACTTACTGCAGTGACAGTAAATCGCCCAATGAGGCTGGTGCTGGAAATGAGAGGTCCTGCTGTGATGTCCACATGGTCACCCATGCGGTACACTGTAACTTTTGATCCGCTTTCTGACTTTGCAGCAATAGCAGGGATCTGTGCAGACTTGAACCGGTTGTCCTCAAAAATTTTTGCAGCCAGAGAAGCATCAATGTCAAGCCTCTCAAACTGCAAGTCACTGTGGTACAGCTTGGCACCAATCCGACTCAGACAATTCAGTTCTGTCTGAAAGTTCAGAAAAAAAACTAAATAACATGCATTTTTTTTATATTGTGCTATCAAAATGACCTTCAACAACCTGACAATCCCCAAATACTTCTTCATCATCATAGTGCATTTCTCATTCCCTCTACACAACACTATCTTTATTGGACTGAAAACATCCACTTACCCACCCACAATGCATGTATTTACTGATATGTGAATATACTCAGCATATAATGTATGCCACTGCACAGCGATCAATCATCTCTACTGTCATTGTCAACAGTCTTACTTTTGAGGGTTTCCAGTTGTCAAACTTGAGGTCAGCATCATAGATAAAGCTGCCACTCTTTACTGCAACATTTACACACATCACTTGTTCATTCACAGCAAAGATTTCTATACTTTCATTCAAAATTATTCATACTTCCATTTATTTTACTCTCAAAGTATTTGGCTCTCATCTTAAGAAAAAAAAGAAGAAAATTTGCTCATCTAACTACCTGACAGATCAAAGATTTCAAACGTTCATTCTCCTAAGTTTAAAATATTTATATCTACCCACTCATTTAAAGAAGTTTTGCAGTTCTTTACTCTAAAACCAGTTTGTAAAATAGTAAGTGCTAAAACCAAAAGAGTAGGATGGAAAGACAAAAATCAGTCCCCATTTTTAACCCTTTTTAAATATTAAATGATAAACTATACAATAAAATTATGAATAAAATTGTACGTGACTGTTTGTACATGTAAAGAGAGGAAAAAGGACAATGCAAAGTTTGTGTGTGTGTGCACGAGCATGCATGCAATCATGAGCATGTGCATGTATATGTGTAAGTGAATGAGAGAGCACCAAATGCAAGTATACACTTGTGAAAACCTTGCTCTTACAGCACTTATGATACTCACCATTAGGCTTGGGAAAACTACAAAGTTCTATATAGTATTGGTCTTTAAAGGCATTTTCCAAGACATAGCCCAAGGTGAAGGAACATGTCCTCCAGAAAGCCTAAGGAAAATTATCACAAATGAACAATATAGCAATTAAACAAACAAAATATTCCTCATTAAGGATTAATTTTATTATCACTGAGAAAAACTAATCTATACAAAACTTGAAGGAGAAAAATGTTTCTGATAAGGGGTGCATTTTAGAGTTCAAATCCAGCAACAAAAAATATAAATAAATAAAATAATAATAATAATGAACAATTTGTAACATTAGTAAAGCAAAATAATGGTTTGCCTAAATCTGAATTTACTCTTTAGATGGTTTTCAATTCATAAATAAGCAGTATGAGCAAAAACTAAATAACCTATGGATTCAGCATAGTTTTATTTTCAAAAAGCAGTAATTACTGATTTATATTACACACACACATGAAGAGAAAGAGAAAGAGTTTACAGAGAGGTATGTGAAGCCAGAGCAAAACACCGCACACTAAAATAATTTATACCATTAACACTTTTGATGCTTTGCTGTTACCAGAAAAGATAATCCATACAATTATTTTGAGAAGCAACAGAAATTACATTGTTGGCGATAGTGGGATCTTCATCCTGAAAATGCAGAAACTGAAGCTGGCAGGATTTATTTAATGGACGATGCATATCCCATGGTTCACCATCAACAAGAGCCAGTGCTGTTCGTGACGTCAACAGCTCTTGTATATCTTCAATATATAAATATATCCATTTTCAAGTGAATTGAAAATAGACAACTTTCAACAATTATTTTCAAACAATGCTTCAAATGTTGATAGCTTTTGCATATTAGTAAAGTATAAGTGAATTAAAGAGGATTGAAAAATGGACGATTTTCTAACATTTAAGTGGGGCTGATTTTTCAATAATATTCTTAACTGAGTTGTGATTTGAAGTTCATTTAAAACACAACTTTAAACGAAGCATTCAAACTAATCCTTTTGCATCTCACCTTGACTGAAAGGTCTTGATCCTATATTTTAATGCTATGTTGCTATAAATTGTTTGCTAATTTGTTCTGGTCGATAAAAGGACAAGGTATTTTAGTCTACATTGATATATTTATGTATTTTACTTTGTTTTGTTTGTAAAGTGCACTGTGCTTACTTCGTAGTATGAAAATGCACCACAAAAATCTAATTATTATTATCATTATTAAAAGTCTTTCTTTTTATCATTTACTCTTTATGTACATTCAATATTAGTTAATCAACCACAAGCATCTAAGTCTATCATCTGCTTATTAAATTTACTCACGCATAGCACAATTGAAAGGTGTTGACAGTCCTTTGTTCATCACTAATGTAGTGTCTTCAGGTGTTCCTTTGTACTGGACCTCAATTTTTTCAATACGAGTGACTAAAGAAAACTGCCTTTTCTTTTCTTCCTCAAACAATGCACTTCGTTTTTGCCGCACATCTGAATTGGTAAGATTTCTCTTGGTACATAAGCAGCCTGCAGGGTGTAATAAAACATTTGCACATTTATTCAACTTAAATTACAAGTAATCCTTTCTCCAGCATATGTATACCTACTTTTGTCCACTAAGTGTAATTTTCTTCAATTATTTACAAACCACTGAAACAGCTAAGGAATAAACTGAAAACCTGATAATAATAATAATGATGTAAACTCATAATGCACAGCATCATAACCAAGATCGATCACTCTCTGCGCAGACCAATAATATTAAATAGACGATAACAGCCAGTGGACTGTGAGGTATGTATAGGGACACTGAATAACATAAAGATTAGGTACAAGAGTAAAGCAATGGATGAAGGTATGAAGGGATATAAGCAGTGTAAGGTGGAGTTGTTAGATGACAGTTTGAGTGATAGACAGTATTGCCAGGGAGTCAAAGGTTCTCCACACCACACACATACACACAGAGTTATTACACCATAGCATTTTGTTCTCTGGTATGAGATTTATGATTTATAGATATTTTCATCGCCTCTGATATGTTAAGTTTATTTCTTGTTACTCCTTAAGGAGGCATAGGGTCGCAACAAGACCTTGCCAGAGGACCCAGTTTTGGGCATCATCCCCTGCTGGCCCATGTGCTTCCGGCATCCTTTGCCTCATCTCTATTGTTCTTTTCCAAGTCTGCTTTGGCATCCCAACTCTCCTACTGCCTAAGGGTTCCAGTCAAATGCCTGCCTGGCAATGGTGTCAGCTGGTTTGCGCAGGTCCTATTCAGCCCCACCTGCGCTTTTTGATGTCTTGGCTAGTGGTCTTCTAATTGGTTCTTTTCCACAGGCTGCTGGTGGAGTTTTTTTCAGGCCATCTTATTCACAGAATATGGCGTGGGCATCGGTTGGTAAAGGTCTGCAGCTTGTTGTTGATGGCGTTTGTCACTCTCTCGGTTTCAGAACCGTACAGCTGGACTGTCTTCACATTAGTGTTGAATACTTACTGTGGAAGGATAATGCCAGGGATGGGCAAGCTACTTTTAATTTGTAGCCGGCTAGGCTACAGCTACTTTTTTTCCAAATGTAGCTGGCTACACTACAGCTACAATTTTCCCAAAAGTAGCCAGCTACTTTGGGCTACTTTTAAAATGTAGCCAGCTTCTTTTGGCTACTTTTAAAAGCGTGATGTTATAACAAGTTAGCTGTAGCCAGCTGGCTGTAGCAACATACACAAACATCAAACATACACACTAAACACTATTACTTGCTTTACAAAGTTTTTATTATAATAATGAAACGGATAACTGCGATATACCGACAATTTTATTTAGTGAATCCATAAATGCTTTCATTCATTCCTTGCCCCCTTCCTCCCCCGGCCTTTTTCACACAATAAGTACAAGTATTTACGATTATATTAAACATTTCTTATTTTTCCTCATCCTGTTTTAGTGACAAAAGAAATTATATAAGTTTTCCGATAAACATTTGTTTTCTATAACTACTTGTTCCCTATTACTTAGAAATGAAAACTAAACAGATGCTAAGTATCAGGTACCTGGTGGAATTTTCAATAAGTTAGGTTATGTGGTGATGAAAAATGTCAACCTCTTATCAATACTGTGACAATGAACAACAGACCATTGAAATAAATGAGTTTGCATGGAATATAAGTAAAACACTGTTAATCTAATGTAGGCAAGCAGATCATAAGGCATTTTTTTCTAACACTGACACTGAAAACAAAGAAAGGAACACAAACTAATTGTTTCCAAAAGCTGATAGGGTGAAAAGTATAGTCCTGCAAACTAGAATAGACTTTAATTATATAGTAGGATGTCAAATGTAGCATATTAAACACTGAAATATAGTTTTCAAAAATGATCTGATACAAGATATATTTATTTTAAATCTTTAAGCTTGAATTTTCTCTGTTTGTCGTTTTTGACATCCAGTCCTAAACATAAAAACATATTTCTCAAGATTGGCTTGTGCTACAGCAGTAAATTTGCAATTTTTTTTTAGAAATGCATAAGCTACAAAGTGATGCATTTGAGAATATGGTATAACATTACTTTTGATAAAATGAACATTTTTCTAAATATTTCTAAATATTTAATTGCCACATTCACCACTGAGTCGGGGGGTACCATGTCTGATTTTTTATATCTCCACCACTGTCAGCCCTGATATTTATTCTCCCTCCCCTCGAACATTCTAGCACAGACATTCTATTTCGTCGCAATAAAGACATTTTTGAACATCGCTACATTGTTGAACATCATTTCCTCCCTCGCACAAAGACATTCTATCTTTTACATTGCTGCCGTGCTGAACATTCTGGAATACAGATGCAAATCTACAACCCAAAGACATTATACTTTGTACACTACTAGAGTGCTACAGTCGTGAAAGTAGCTAACATGTAGCCAAGCTACAGCTACTTTCTAAAATGTAGCTACGGCTACAAGCTACTTTTTTTTAATTTGTAGCCGGCTAAGCTACAAGCTACAAAATTTGTAGCCGGCTACAGTAGCTGTAGCTAGGCTACAGCTACTCCCCATCCCTGGATAATGCTCAGGAGTTCCAGATGCAGGCTGTTGAAAGCATGTTTGGCCTTGTTGAAGTAATCGTCCGCTCAACCATCCTTGTTTATATGCTTCCCAGATAAACTGTTTCCGGGATGTTCTCTCCATGACGTTGGATTGGGAGTTCCTGCTTGTTGTTCATTCTCATCACTTCATTCTTTTTTCTGTTGACCTTTAAGCCAGTCTTCTCCGCTTCCTCTACTAGCTTACTCAGTTTGGTTTGTGCATGCTGCTGCCGGTGAGACAGGAGACTAATATCATCTGCAAAGTCTAGATCCTCTAGCTGTTTCCGATATATTTACGGGGGTCTAAAATTGTCTGCCTATGCTACCATTCTGACATTCAGTTGATTTGCCGTGATGATGATCCAAAGACCTTTTCTTTGTTATAACGATTTGTGTTCCCAAATACTCCAGATATTCAAAGCTGGATATGGACCTTGAATATTTTAATTACTAATTTTTACTTACGGCATTGTTGTCGAGCTCTAAACGTCCAATTCTTCCCTAACCAAAGAGGACGGCATGCAGAAGCCATAATGTCAATACCACGCAGGAAGTGTTCGTGAGTTATCTTTCTTTCACGCATGCGTATAGATCCTGTTTCCAAGGAGATTTCGAGTAAATTATGGCCATCGACGACTTGTGTTGTAGGTGAAGGTACAACGGTAACAAATACAGGACAGTTCAGCACTTCTCCATAAACACTTCATAATGGTATTTATGGTTTATATTTTTGCTATTTTAGGGATCCTAATATACGTTATATAAAATATTAATATCTTGTCTAGATTTATGTGCAGGACGAAACAGTCACCCTTCATATTCAGCATAGTTAAAATGATGTTTGCTTAAAGTTTGAGTACATTTTGATTATTGATAAACACTTGATATGCTAAAAAGAATTCACATTTTATTTTAAACTTCAACAGTAAATCAGTATTTTTATTTATTACATCTTCATAAGAATTTATAACAAAACTTCAATGAAACATTTTTTTTACTTGTAGGACATTTACTTTTAAATTTCTATAAAGATAACATCTAAATTTATTTTTGAATAAATTGTTAATGCTACTTTTTAGGCCTTTATGCTTTGGAGATAACTGGCTTTAATCTTTCATCTTTATTTAGTATACTAGACACATATATTTAGTCCAGTTTCTTGAAATATATATTGTCATGCATTCGCTTCATGCTATATATTCATCATCTTAGAAATGAAAGAAAGTGATTTTTATTATTTTTCTGCCAACCAGTACTGTCTCAGTCCAGGGACTACTGTAACTGTCAATCATTTTTTTTTGTACTTTCTTCTCATCAACAAATTACAAATAATAATAATACTCTACTGAAAGAAAAGTGTGCATGGATAAAACAATGGTGAAGAAACTGCAAAGATATATGAAACCTATATGAAAGTACTACAACCTACCAGTCTATCATTCAGTCAGGAAGAATTAGTTTAAATGTACATTCTATAACTGATTATTCTGCTCTAATTAAAATTATTTCTCTACCATTTGTTCCTTTATTTTTAGCCTGGGAGTGCAGTTTCTTTCTCCAACAGTTCAGCTTCCAGTGGCTCAAAGCGTGGCAAGTCACGACAGTATCGCACAGTGAGCCACACTTCACAGATTGATGAGTCCCTCTTTGGAAAGCCTAATTCAGAGAAAATGCGGCAGGAAATCCTACAGGATAAGTGGACAAGTGAGAATGCTCCAATAGAAGATGAAGCGCTAGAAAGAAACAATAATCGCAGTGGAAAAACCAAGAACAAAAAGGAAGTTGTACAGCTTATTACTAAGGATTTGATTCGAAATTTGATGTGAGTAATTTGCTTTGTAAAATATTTTACCTGTCCATCAAAGGTCGAAAGGTTATTAGATTTTGTTTTTTTTTCAGTGTGTTTGTTTTCACATTTATTTTGATACACTGAAGAGAAGTAGAGATATTGTGTGAAAGGTTAGATTTTTTTAATGACAGACTGGTACAAAGAAATTGTAATTTGATCATGAATGTCTGTGAATATTTGCATGAGTAATTAATTGTCCATTCATATATTGATATATATATATGTGTGTACTTGTATGTGCATGTGCTACCAACAAGATCAGCTGATTTTAAAACATTTCTGGAATGGTGAAGATCTTGAAATCTGTATGAATTATAAACTTTAAATTTAATTTTAATTTAACTAATTTAAAAGATCATTGTGGGAGAGAGTGTATTTGACTGTTTAGTGTGCTCAAAATTGGGTGGAGTTAGAAAAGGGATCAGTGATGATTATTAGAAATTTTGTATTGTTATTTTTGTCTTAAAGAAATTATAATTACTAAAACTGTTTAGTTAACTGGATATGTTAGGCTAATTGTTTTGGTTGCTTGCAGTATACCTTCAGAAGATCCTTCGGGTGAGTCAATTATTTTGCCCCGGGACCAGTTCTTCCGCATCCTTGAGGCCTCAAGATACCGTTCGAAAGAGGAGTTATTGGCAGAGGCAGAGCGACTGAAACAACAGAGGCAGGAGGAACTGGTTTGTATTGTTCACGACTATGGTGACAATTGCTTGTTGTAGGCTTTCTACGGTAATTTTTCAAGACTAGCCCTTTAAAGCTTTATATAAGAGTGTATGTACGTATGTGAATATATATTTATATACCTGTGTGTGTGTGTCTATATAAATACATATATACTCTCATCCTGTATACCTAACAGTAGAAACAACAGTAATAATCATAATAATAACAATAAAGGATTTTACTATTTTACAATGCTCTTCCTCTCTTCATATATGGCTGTATGCACAGTGCATAACAGTTGAGATGTCAAGAGGAGAAGGAGGGGAAAGAGGGCAAAAACTGACCAGACTTGTCAATTCAGCCTAATGCTTTCCTCTGTTACTGTTTTTTTATGATGAAGTGATGTTACTTTTTGACTGCTGCTTGCATAGAACCATTCTTGCAATCTATGGCACCATAGCGAGCTCCATTTCTCTCCTTTATTTTTGGAGGTTTTGTTTTCATATTTTTTGTGTGTGTTAAATCAGGAAAATGCGCAGGCCACAAGAAACCGAATGAAGGCCCTGGACCTTGCTCGTGTCAAGAATCAGGCATTGAATGATCTTGAACAGGAAGCGCAGGACAAAGCAGATATCCTGCTAGCACGAGCCAATAGCTTACGACTTGAGGCAGAAGATGAGATCAAGCACTTGAATGAGGTAATATTGGTACTTGAACAAGTTCATGCTGACACTTGAATGAGGTTTGCAGATAAGGTGATGATGATACCTTTGGTAGAAAGTGTTTTGGCCATGTAATGATGGGGTTTTTTGTTTGCTTTCCTACATACAACATAGCAATGCTGTGTTGCAGCTGTTTACACAGTGTAATGCACTGTCAGCTATTTATTAGAAAATTGTTTTTGAAGTTAAAAGATTTTCCTCATTAAGCATACTATGAACATGAGTTTCATTATACATTTTTTATGAACCTTAGTTTCTGTCATAATTGCCACCATGGTCCTATGTGCTGCATTCTTGTAAGGTTTTCTTATTTTTCTTATGATAATTGTATCTCAGCTATTTGTATGTGCAACTTCATAAAATCTGTTTGCAGCTGATTCTGAATGCTAAGTGCCACGCAATTAGAGACGCTCAGTTGCTGGAGAAGAATCAGATCACAAAAGAGATGGCAGACGAAGAGAGACGTCTGGACACAATGATGGAGGTGAGCTCACATGAATATGTGACCATACATGCAGTCATCACAGTGAACAACAACCCTCCCAATGATCAACATTTGGTATTACTGTCATCACAGTGAAAAGTATAGTGTATACAATGATACTGGGGTCTTTTATCATGTTGTTAAGAATATAAATAAATATAGTAAATAGTATTCAAACACATATTCTTGAAGCTGTTGAATTTTGTTTAAAGACCAGAACATAGCTGTACATTAGCCGTATATATATATATATCTCAAAAGATGTAATATTTTTCTAGGGTTGTTGAAATAAAAGGAATGCTAGTTTTAAATGCAATTGGTTTTCATCCATGAACATCTTGCACAACTACAATGCATCATGGCTGTCTTCCATCACAAATTTATTAGAATAAAGCGCCCCTTTAGAAAACCTACAATCAATTAAAAATTTAAAAACATTATAGTGACAATAGCTTCTGCTGTACATTTTGTTATTTTTATGCAGTATGCAGAGGTCATTGTCACTTTTTACATCAATGTCATTGTCAGTTTCATTTTCAGATCGGTTGTCAAGTTTTTATCTGCAGATTGACTATTGTAGGACCTTTTATAAAACAGATAATTTGATGTCTCTCCTGTACAGCTGGCAACTATAGCATCTCTTTTCACTTAATGGCTAATCATTCCCTAGCACCATCACTTATCTCTTTGTCTCCCCTGTCCCCTATAGCAACCATTCCCATCTTTTTGGGATGTCACACCATGAATCATTGGTGTCTAGACTATGGTGTCAAATGCCTGACTTTAACCTATATAGTCTTATTGATGCTGTAGTTAAAACGAATTACTGTCCGATGGTTATTTTTCAATGTCCGTTTTCCTTTCATATCAATTGTCATGGTTTTTTCTGCAGATTGATCGACAAACTGGCCTCAAACTCCAAGAGGAGATTGAGAAGAGACGCAAAGATGAACAAATGATGGGCGCAGCCAAGCTGATGGAGCAGATTCATGAGAATGAGCAAGACCGCTTGTTTGAGCTGGAACGCAAAGATCAGGAGAACATACAGATGCAAAAGTCAGTTCATCTGCAGCCCTTTAGTTTTATGAATAAGTCTCTAGAAACATAACATGCACATACATACAACAGTGATGACCATCAGAGAATGTTCTGTCTGTTGTCTGTTATTATATTTTTTGCACAACTTAGGGATATTCCAGCATGAAGTCATTGATAACAAAATGCCATTTTCAGAAGGGTATGAGTGTTTCTAGCCACAGCTAGGCTTAAAATCATTTTGAAAATTTTCCTCTTTGGAAGCATAAATAAATCCTTATAGGCACGGAACTGCTGCATTTAAAAGTAGAATAAATTATCTTAAAGAGTTACATACCTTGTACTGAAGACTTAACATGGGTCTCAGGATCATGTCCAGCTATAACTAATATATAATATTTGTAAAGCGCATTACCTGTGTAGATAAGAGCTTAATGAAAGACTGCAAATGAACCAATAGTCAACCATACAATAAATATAAGAGTCTGCAAACAGATAACACCATGACTTAAAAAAAAAAAATCCTGTGGATGAAGAATTGAAGAGTGGGTGAAACATTACTCTTGATTATGCAAGCTATTTCTTAAAGAGGTGGTTTCTGAGGCTGGATTTGAAGGCTTCAAATGTAGATACAGTTTAAAAAAAAAAAGGGAAAGAGAATTCCAAACAGTTAAGTCTGAGAAGGAAAAGGTTTAGCCAAATTTCGCCTGTCTGCTGCATGACACAGAAAGGAGGGCAACACAAGCAGGCAAAAAAGAACAGTTGAGGTGGTAAGGCCTCTTTAGCTCAGACTGGTTGGCTGGGGCAAAGGCAAGAAGAGAATGGTAGCACAGTGTAGCGATCACAAACAGGATCAAGAGAACATACAGATGCGAAAGTTGCAGTTTTTTTGAATGGCACTGCATCAAGAAAGCAGTCATATGTTAACTGGTTGCCTACCCCAAATGTTTTAAATATGTTGTTCAACAGAACTTAGTTCATGAACGTAACTACAACATGATCAAGAAACTACACAGTGTGACAAGAGAGTAGAGGGGAGAAGGAGGCACATGTGCAATAAAGCAGGGCAATAATGAATAAAGAAGTAATTGATGTTTTTCAACAGTCATTTATTTCTTTTCTCTTCCTGTACTGTCTTTATATTTCATGTACAGGTACATTGAGAAGCTGATGCAGGAAGACCAGATACAGGTTGAAAAGAAGCATGAGAGACAGATAAACCTACGTGTAAGTATTAAAACATGTTGAAGTACTGGAAACTGCCTTATCTTATTTTCTTCAGTTGTTTGAATATTATTTCTGTTTTATTCTACTGCTCAGATTTTAAAAGCATAATTCTCAGGCAGAGTTTTCAAGACGTTTGAAAATGTGTTAGCTTATACCTTATGCATTAAATTTGTGCATTAAACAGGAAGATCTTGACCACGCCAACTCTGAAATCTTGAGACGCAAAGAACTGAGGAAAGAGCAAGAAAGAGCTGAAGAGGAAAAAGTGCTGGAATTTCAGAGACAGAAAGCTGTGAGTCTTCATTTTTTTCAGCATGTAAAGAAAACACTTAACAGAAGTATTTAAATTTCGTTAAAATAAACTGTTAGTTTACTGTCTCCCTATTAAGAAAAAAATGCAAAACAAAAGCCAAACACAGAATTGTGCTTTGTTTAGGAGCGCGAAGAGGCTTATGAGAAGGAACAAGAACGTATACGCATTGAAAAAGAGAAGGAGACAGCGAGGATGAGAGCCTTGCAGGAGAGGGCAGCTGATGAGCAGGCTGAGAAAGATGCTTTGCGTGCCAAGAGGGCACAGGAGCAGGCGGAGCGTGATTGGCGAGCCAAAGAAGCAGCAGAAGCTCGACAAAAGGCAGAGACAGAGGCCATGCTGCGTGAGGCCAGATCCAAGCAGATGCAACAGCGAGAGCACTTTCTCGGCATCCAGGCTCAACGGGAGCGGCAGGAGTTTGAGAGGGTGCTCAGGTGAGGGTCCAAATATGTAAAGGATTGTATAGCCTTATTGACAGCAGGACATCATATTTGTGATACAAAGTTTATACAAACAAATTAACCAGCACACCGGTTTTGATGCATATAGAGTTCTTTATTGTTTTAGATTTTATTCTAGACATATATGTAGACTAAGGAGCCTTCTCTACTGGTGTTAAAAGAAAACAAAAAAAGGTAAAGCAAGAATAGCCATCTTATTTCTCTTTTCCTGCTGTTGAAATTGGCCTGTGATTGGAACCTTTCACCAACAATGTTGCAGGGCGCAGAAGGAGCTGATAGAGCGTGAGAAGCGCGAGGAAGCAGAAATTCACAAGAAGCGCTTGGTTCATGCTGATGATGTGCGTGCCCAGATCCGCAAAAAGGAGCAGGAACGAATTGCTGAGCGCAATGCCTTCTTTGAAGAGGGTGTGCGCCTTGATGAAGAAGCACGTGCCAGACGGGCACGCCTTGATGAAGTCAAGAACAAGAAACTGGCAGAGCTTAAGTATGTTCATCAGCCATCAGCTGTAAATTTACACCCATGATTATTATCTATCAGGAAATAAAAAGCTATATATTTTCTAAGAGGGAAAATGATTGTGCATTGGTAGTCATATGCTGATGCATGTATGTTTATTTTTATGGAAGGGGGAAGAAACAGTACAAATTCCAAGCCATAAAGTTTTTTTCTGCCATTTGCTTGCAGGGAAGCTGGAATTCCAGACAGGTATTTGGCGAACGTGGAGCGAAACATCAATCAACCCCAGCATGCATGAACTGGAAAGTTTCCTTAAACATGACCTAGGTTGTTTCCAGTTAATTTACCCTCCATGCCAGAACATGGATGGAATATCACTAAGGCTTTTTCTGTAGAAAGTCATATACAGGATTTTACCACAGTCTGTGATACTGAGAGCATGAGCTTTAGAGAGAGAGGGAAAGAGAGAATGAAAGATGAGAAATGAGGATAGAATGGTTTCCATTTAGGGAAAAATAAAATGGCTTAACAGTGCAGACAGAAAGAATAATTCTCTACATGAAAGTAACCAACAGATTGCTTCAATGCAAACTCATCGAGATTCATAAGAAAAATCGTTTACTTTTACATCTAAAATAAAAATATTTACATGGAAGGATACGTTATATAAGTGAACTTCAAAATCTGGCTTCGTTGCGCATTACCATTGGACTCCACATCTTGTAAACTGGTTTACATTGAGCTGGCACAGATTAAAAAAAATACTCTAGCTCAAAATAATACTTCTCGAAAGAATTTGGCTGATATTCCCTCGATCTGCCAGTCTCTTCCCATTGTCTGTAGACAATCTGAAATTACCACTTTTCTCATTGGTTTTATGTCCTCAAGAAAAACATATTTTCTTCATTTTCTCTTTTGCGTTGAAATTAAGGGAAATGTCTTTAATGGAGCTGTGTGGCAGCAGCACCTATTGTTAATGAATGAATTGTTAGAAGCAAGGTTTTCAAAGGCTTTGATTAACGTAATCTGAAGAGTGTCGCCTTTTTTTTTATATTTGTAGCATTTTTACTTCCACTGCATGGAAAGCCCACACGTTACCCATCCAGTCTTTTTTAACAAATTTAGTTTTTTGAAGGAGTTTTGATCATATTTATCTGTCATGATAGCATACAAATGCCTAAATGCACATCTTCATGACCATTTTCTTTACAACTGATTCACTTGGGAAAGACAAAGAATAAATAGACAGCTATTTAGCCCAGACTGAAATTCATCAAAACTTTCAGCAACACCTCTTAAGATTTTAAAGTGGAAACTGTACAGATTATTTGCAATAAAGGACTTCTTGTGTTATTTTGTCGGAGTACTGTTGTCAGATGGCATGGCTAGAACTGTACTGCATTAGCAAATTTTTGGGTCCTGGACTGGTGTGGTAGAAAATGCTGTGAAAAAATACATGCAGCTCTGCAGAGATAAACAGGTGCATGTTTTCATACTGAACACTTGAAATAAAAAGACATGATTTGTAGATTACTTATGCCTAACCTTTATGATATAAAAAAAAAAAAAACTAAGATAAGGGGTCAGAGAACATAAATGATTTGGCTTCAAGGGTTGGAAAAGATAAGAGTTTAGATTGGAGAAATCGTAATGTACGACACTGTGTAATATTCCATAGATGATTCTTTTGTAATTACATGTCAATGACAGTATTACATGCAAAAAAAAGTCTCTTATAAAGGAAAACAATTTCTTGACACCAGAGGGATCAAGTTGATAAAAACATAAAAATATGAATACATGGACATTGAGGGACTACGATATTTTCTGGGACTGGTCACTTAAACCTGTTTCCACAAGAATCTGAAAACTCCAACACTGTAATGCATGGAAAACCCCAACATCGTGATGGATGGGAAACCCTGCTAAGGAATTCACAATTCATGCACAGCCGACTTCAGTGACTGCAGCTTTGTTGGACAAGGACCAATAACCCAAGACATTTTACAAAAGCCCACTATGACAAGACAGGTGGGAACAGAAATCTTGAGTGACAGACATTATCACTTATATATACTGATAAATATACACATGCACCACTTCTTATCCACAAGCAGAAACCAAAGGCAAATTTTGTAAGTTTTTTAATACAATTTTAGAAACAGTGCGTTGTGCAACACAATATTTCATGAAATTTTACACTTTGATTGACATTATGAGTCAGGCTGTCTGGAATTTGAACTCGTATGAAGTTCTTTTTGACAGTCATATCAGCAGTCAGACAGTTTATAAGAAATGTCCATGTCTAATTACACTGCGATAATGAATTGTCCTTCAGTGCAGGAATATATGGCATATAAGCCGAAAACAAAGCAGGTCTTTATCGTAACAGGCAGACCTTATCTGCACAGATGAAATGATCACATGAGATGTGACAGGATGTAATATACATCAATTTCGTTTATCCTTAACAAATCTAAAAGCACATCACATTAAAAACACAGAAGAGTGCCAACAAGGTAGTAAACACCTACACCAATAAGTCAAACGACCGATGGTTGTGAGACATCATATCCTTCCGCCACTGATTTCCTCAATGGAAAAGTCAGCAGTTTCAAAAAAAAAAAGGCAACTATTCAAGTGATACTAGTGATGAGAATCTCCATGTATGGTCATGATTCACAGGATCCACTATGACGATAAATGAATTCAATATCACTACAACCAGTCTATTGGCCAAAGAAGTGAAGGATCATTGTGCAGTCTGTCACAGAAGTTGATTTATCCGAATAAAAATAGATGAATTCAGTTATGGTACTTTAATAAGTTATATCTCCAATGAATATTCACAGATCAGTAAATACTGTCTCTTACATATTGTATACACTGCATTTTTACACTATAGACCAAGGGCTAGCACTGTCTTTCAGGACTATCACATGCAGCCAAATAAGAGGCAGACGGCAACTGCATCACCATCCACAAGGAACATCTTCTCGCTCCATTTGATCAACTAGCAAATAGCAAATGAAGACATTTTCTGTTACCTGTTTTGTCCCGACTCAAACCTAAGCATGCTCTCTTCATGATATGACTGGGTATCAAGTCAATTTGCTTTTCTTCTAGTAGGCCTATCATCTGGAAATCAATTAAAGACTGGCAAGAAAATTCAGTCAGTTGAACCCCTTATAAAGGGACAGCACTTCCCTTTTTGTTGAGTCTGTTTTTCAATAGTTCGCTTCCATAAGCTGTACTCAGCAAAAGTTATGTGATTAAAGAATCACAGCAGCTGTTATGAACCTACAGCTGTGTCACCAGTTACAGATGTGTCAGTAACAATACTCTTAAACTAGAAAAACAAATCAGCTATCAATATCTTGCCCTCATGGAGACAGTAAATCCCTGAGTTAAGCGATGTAAAAAAATTCCTCTAGTCAGTGAAAATCACTTCAGCTTATTAACTTATTGGCATTCTGTATCTAGAAAAACACTGTAAATTTCCCCCAAACAAAATTCAACTGATGAAAATATGCACAGTAGCACCATGAACCAGTTGAAAAACTTCTAGGTATATCACTTCAGCACAGGATAGTCATCCTGGAGGAGAGAGTGAACTCTGCAATTTGGACAAGTTGTCTGTTCTTTAAACCACTTTCGTATGCACTGCAAAAAAACAGCAAACCAAAAGTTACAATTGAGGCTCAAAACTGATAGCATCAATGAATACCAAATCCTCAATCACACCATACAAAGTTAAATTTTAAATACAAGCTGGACTAGTGGTAGATCTAAAGACATGCCAGCAAATTGCCTCACAAATCAAAAGATTTTAAGCTGGCAAAACAAAGCAAAGTTAAGAAATAAAATAAAATGCAACTAAAAACTAACATGGTTCACAGCTGACAACAACATGCTTTCTATTAAGATCATATCTTTATTTTTTTTCCAATTCTGTCCATTCCTTAACCTTTAAGAGTATTGTTTAAAAAAAACAACACCACAGAAGCATTTGACCTCATCATGAAATTGATGCCGGCAGTCAAGCGTTGTGATTGGTGCAGAAGACAGTTCTTCATGGCAAATGGCACAAGGATCTTCCTCTTCAAAATTATCCCCTGCTCCCAGCTCACTCCAGTCAAGTGGACGTCGGACCGGCTCAGCCCCGTCCATATTCCAGACAGGGTTAACTCCCTGTGTTCTCTGTAAAGCGGCTATTGTGGTCTTGTATTCAATGCCTGCAGAAGAATTCTTCTTTGTGGGCTGAAACCAAGATTGTGAAGAAAAAAAACAACTGCATTAACTCATTATCTTAGGCAGTTACTTAAATTACTGAAAAGTTATTAGCAAAAAAGTTACATGAATATCACTGAAATAAGTGCATTGCCAACAGTGGAGGACAGCTTATGCAAGCAAACACATAATCAACATATTTATTTTTATTTACTGTCAATTTCTGTGCAAGCGCACCTGTATATGAACCGCATCCACTAAATTTTTTTTATATCTCAATTTTTTTCACAAATAAGCCACACTGGTTTATAAGCCGCAAATATATATACAACTTTTCAATGGCCAGGTTGATCACCTTCAACTTAAAAGCTGCATCGAAGATATTTTGTTTTGTTTAGGGCATGATGAGCATGTGTGCCTCAGCAATTGATTTGAATGCTTTTAATTGTATGATGCTTTGATTTAAATATGTGAACAGTTAACACAGTAACATGAACAGTTAACATGGAACGCATCGAAAATTAATTGGAATATGAAAAATTCTCAAACAAGCTGCATCGCTGTGTAAGCCACAGGGTTTAAAGATGGGGAAAAAAGTCTGAAATTTATGTTACTTATTTAGGCAAAGTTATCAGATAAATTTGTGAAGCAGAAGGCACACAGGAAGCAAGAGAGGTTTGTTTAGGGTCAGAACTGCTTGGGTTGAGAGGGAGCAAATGCACGTGTGCTAAAAATATGGGGGTGGTAAAGCTAATTAGCTGGAAATATGATTGTTGCTTTTTCAATGCACTCCTCTTCATACCTGTTTCCCCTCCAAAATCTATGTTTCACCAAACATTTACACCGACATCAGAAAACCAAAATGTAAATTTCTTGCAGCAGTCAACATGTGCTCACCTCCCCATTACCAATATGCTTGAAGCCACGAGCAATAGCCATCTGCGTCACCCTAGTCAAGATGACTTCTAGTGACATTCCAGACAGGGACCCACCATGTGCTCTTCTTAGCTCCTGAATGAGCTGGGAAAAGTTTTCTCTGGAACACACAGTTGAAAAAGTCACTGATTTTTTTGCAACAGTGACAGAGGTATAAAGAGTAACAAACATTAAATCCCTCGATGCTGACATGCAATAAGAAAGTGCAACACATTGTGAAACTAACATTGATACTGCAGCTTATGACTGCCACTGTAAATACAAAATGCAAATATGCATGAAGCAAATTGTCTGTCAGATTAAAACACCTTTTCCCCCAGAAGGAAAATTTTAGTAAAAATCTTAATGAAACATGCCACTAACTTAAAAGGAATAGCAAACAAAGACTCATCATTTTGTGAAATGCAAAGCATTTACAAGCACAAACTGAACAGATCCATTTTTTAGGATGGAAAATAAAAATGGTGGGGTGGGGTGGGGGTGGGTAGGCAAATGGAGACTTACCTGGTACAAGAGGGGAAGCTTTTTTGCAGCTTCATAACCACCTTGTCAAAGCTCGTGGTTTTTCCAGTCTGTCCAGAGCTGACAATTCTGGCCACCCCTTCTCTTGCAGCATCTCCTGCTGGTCCAATCTTTGCTCTAATGGCTGCTGCCATACTTTGGTTGGGCTGTGGGGGTTGCTGAGTGGAAGGTACCACGGTGAGAGGAGATGGGGGTTTGGGAAAACTAAGAGTTGGACGAAGGATTGGTCTTACAGCTGCAGCTGCAAAACTGGCTTGAGTGACCACAGGTATGGCTGGCTGTGGAACGGCCGGTCTTGCAGTGGTTAGTGGCAGAGAAGGAAGTCCCTTGGGTGGAACCAAGGGTCGGGGGGTTCTCAAGCCTGGCAGGACTTGAGGGACTTGAGGGTTGCTGATCCCCTGTGTAGCACTGGCTCCTATGTCTGCATCTGCTGAGTGTGTGGAATTAGGAGGGGAAGGAGTTGGTGATGGTCTAAACTGGTTTTGTTCCAAGCGCTGGGGCATATATGGCAGCTGGCCATTGGATGGCATCTGAGAATGAACACAGAGCTCTTAAGTCTGTGTGGTCATACACAATATGTCTTACAATTTTCATTTACAATCATAACCTGTACTCTTGGGAGGGAGGTTGAAATTCACACATTTCATGAGAGTAAAGCCAGGTTACATTTACCAGTAGGTTACATTTCCTGTAAATTACAAAGTGGTAATGGTTGAGTGATCTAGAGCATGCACTCGGTCAGGAAAATAAAATAGGTTCCCTTTGCAAAAAGTGCACCACTCCCAGTCAGGGGTTAATGGCCCTACAGCCCTGCAGGTAATCTTTGGAAAGATAAAGCCTAAGTGAGCTCCTACAACAATGTTAATATGGCATCACTAGGTGATGATGATAGAAACAATGGCCAGGGCTTAGGACCTGTCGTGAACAAGGCAACTCTTTGGTTGAAAGATCTTGTCTGTGGTGTCATAGGAGGAGGAGGTGGAGGTTGTGGTGGTGGTGGTGGGAGGGATTGGTGATTTATGAGCAAGCAACTAAGGTTATATCATAGCAAGGCAACAAGCCCTGTCAAGACATGCCACATGCAGAGAAAGAACATACAACCCAGGACAGCCAACCCTCACTGCATTGGGGACAGGCACTAACCATCATGTCACTGGACCGCCCATTGGACTGCACCATCAAGTGATTAAGGCCAGAGACAGACCATAGAAACAAAAAAATGGATGATGGACTGAGTGAGACCTGGATTAACAACCACACCACCCAGCAATCTTTGATACTGGCATCAAACCACCAATAAAGCTGAGAGAAGTATCTTCCACAGATATGTCCAAACGTTACAGCAGTGCAACTAAGTCAAAGAGCTCATTCCTGAGTTAAAACGATATAGTCAAGACATTGCAGAAATGGCAGAGGTTGTGATGATTAACTTGCATATTTTATCGGTTTACAAGCAAAACATGTTTTAAAAATTAACAAAAGCATATCATCTAAATAACTGAATTAGATGCTAATAGCATCAACAGTAAACACAGCCACTAAATTTGGAACAGTTAGAAAATGTATCAGAGATTCATTAAAAAAAAGCATGCATATGCAAGAAAGTCAATAAGATAATGAAAATGCTCCACAAAAACTGGCCTCAGTACGAATGGCAACAACAACAACAGGCCAAAGCTGAAGAACAAACAAACATGCCCCACAAAGCATGGTGGGGAGGAAAAAAAAATGTGAAGAAGGATGGGGACTTTACTTGTGATACGGGCAGAGCAAACCCTGCCATGAACCATGGTGGAAAGGGCAGAGAGGCCTACAAGATAAAATATGGTTAATAAAAATAAGTAAACACATAAAATCAGGGTTAGAAGTGTCAGAAGAAAGAGACAAGTAGCCTCAAAATATCTCTCTTCTAAGGCTGCATTTGTCCCCTCCACCTTTTTTAAGTATGCCCACACAGTCCATTGTAAACCATTCATTCTCCCTATTCAGCAAGCACGGAGAAAAAAAATCCAAACCACAAAATTCCACTCAAAAATCCTGCAATTTTAGAGATTTAAAAAAAAAGTTTCTGAAACGTTGGTAAGGAAAAAAACAAAAACAATCTAAAGTAAGAATACAATTTAATACAGTTTTAGAATCAAAGCAGGCAGCTCACCTGTTTTGCCACAGGAATCCCACCTTCTGGCATTCTAGGTAGTGGAGGTGGGCTAATGGAAACAGGGGGCAGGTCTGATAAACGTTTTCCTGCTTTGACATAGTTTATCACCTCATCAAAGTCTTTCTGCAATTGGAGGAGAAAAAAAAGTACAATTGGACACAGCTGAGAATGCACAAAGGACAGTTCCTCAAGTTATTTGTATGTGGCTTAACACACTTCTACAGATCCAATACATTTTTCACCCACATGACTATTTATATGCCCCTTATTTGAGATAGTTTGTCGAACATGTTTTCTTATGCAAATGACAATATGACAAAAGATTGATGAGCATTTTATAGAATCTTTATAATAAATACAGAAGGCATTGAGGGAAGCAGTTCCATACACTTTGATAGGAAATCCATTGTTAACAGGTTTTACTTCCCTTTAACTGCAGACAGAATGAGTTGTCTAAGAAAGTGCACTTCCTGCACAGTGTACTTTTGCAACACCTACTCCCATTCAAGACAATGAACCAAATTAAAAGTGTATCATTCTGGATCTTCTTGTGTCCTGTGCAGCTGGGTTTTTTCCTCCTTGTGAATGACTATAATCATTCATAGCTACGTGCTTTGTGCCCATTTTAATGCACTTTCTCTTGTAATAGATGATCCACAAATACTAAGCATCATGCTGTGTCTAAAAGACTTTTTGTTCATGTCACTTCACATACCCCTTTTCCAATAGGACTACATATTAATATTTGGTACCATTCTGGCACAAAAATTCAGATTTTTCATATTTTCAAAAGCAAAATCAAGTTAACTTTAATCATTTTAATATTTTTAATGTGTTTTTAAATAAAGTAGAAGTTAATACATTTTTGGATGTAGACCTGAATCCATGGTTTCCACTTGAATTAGGTAACAAATATGTTGGCTTTAAGCTCTTTGTCTCAGCCTTGCCAAGCAGCATTTCGAAAAACCAAAGCCTTTAAGTGGAATGGGCTACATTCTAACTCAATGGTTTTTCATGAAAACAAAACAAAATTAAAACAAGAGCCATAAATAAGAATCCATTTGGCCGACATGGATATTTGTTACAGCAATACCTGTACAGAAGCCCATACTGCTTTGACACCCCCCCCCACCACCACCAAAAGAAAATAACTAAGAGTTTATGGCATGAAACAGATGACAGTTTGGCTAGAGGTTTCACCTTGATTTTGGCTTGTCTGAGAGCGAAGGCGCTTAGTACATTCTTCCAGTACTCTAGTACCTCACTGACCTTCTCTGGAACCTCTCCTTTTTCTTGACACCTGCAACAGACAAGCTCCAAAAGTAAGTCTCACCAAACCTCCGACATTCTTAGACAACAAGCTCTTCTGTTAGGTCAGTGGAGGATGTTACCTTGGGGAAACCACAGAAGGATTGCTATACTGACTGGCAACCTCAAGATTACATACACACACACACAAAAAAAAAAATAATGCTCATACACATAGTGAAAAAAAGTAAAGACCAAGAGAAAAATAATATTAAAAAAAATCAAGAAAAAAATCCTTATTACAAAGAACAGCTAATAAGAACAAACCTCCTGGCAAACATGCTGGTGTAGTGTTGATGGAATTCTGCCTCCTTCCTCTTAAGCTCCAATTGCATCAAAGCCAGCTGTTGCCGCAGCCTCACCACCTCAATCTATTAACACAAAGTGAAAGTGTTAGTATTTAATGTTGTTTCACACAGGGGTAACCAAATGAATAATTAAAAAAAAACACACAAGTTATTTTATACTCATGCAGCAAGAAACAAACATAACAACTATTTTGTTTTTATTCTATCCTCTACAGCTTATTGTCCAAAAGGGAAAAACTTTCTTTTAAAGACAGACTTAACAGGCAAGGAAATCGAAGAGCAGGTAACACACTGCACCCAGGGTATTAACTGCACAAATCTGCACAAAGTGCTATTATCAAGACATATTAACCTTATAATATTAACAATAAACTAAATAGTTGTTGTTGCAATTATAAAACAAATAATGATTCTAGTGACCTTTACTTCATGGGTTCTAGATCCTGCGAAAGAATCAATACCAAGCCCTAGTTTAGTGACAGGTTCATCTTGAGAACTGCAAGGCATGTTAAAAGGTCTAGTGGGATAAACAATTTTTTTTCTAATGATACTATTTCCAAAACCCGAATAAACAGCTTCCTGCTTATTTTTAGGGACACGATCCTGCAATCGGTACAATGCACAAAAAAAAAGGGTCAACCTTGTAACATCATGTTTGTATACAGATTTCTTTTATTAACTTATGGTGTCCGCTCTCTCACTGATGCCCCAACAATGCCAACATATCTATCTATTATCCTGATGTCTGCATGTTTCTGGCCTCTTTCTGAGAATTGTGATGTGGATATGGATGCATCTTGAGAATGGAAGGGGGTATTCACACTGATTTTGGGAAATATCTTGCAATGAGCGTTCTACTCAAGTCACTAGAAAATTTTTTCCCTCCACTAGACCTTTAAAACTATCCTTTACCTCTGCTTCCAGGGCTCTTGACCTTTCACCATGCATCTCTTCTTCCATACCACTTAGCTTCTGCTTTAACAGGTCTGCATCCCTTGCCATTTGTAATCTAACACATAATTACAATTTTATTTCATTGCAGCTCCATGTGTGTTTGTGTGTGTGTGTGTGAGTCACTAACCCATGTATGCTTTCTATCACTCATCCTATCAGACACACCTGTGTACACATGCACACACAATAATCAAAAGCATGGGCTAGTCAAAACAAAAATCCTCAAAATTTCAGTGTTAGCAGATTCATACTAGGGGCCACAACCACCCACCAATGAGCCAACAGCAGCAACTGAACCTCATAAGAACCCACACACATCTTTTCCATGTTTTAAACCCATGTTTGCAAGCAGTATTTTCAATCTGTTTCTCAGCAAAATTAATTACAAAAAAAAAGACATTAACATTCAAGAACACCTGCAATCTATAATCAATTTATAATACTCAAGTTAAAGGAACATCTAAAACAAATGGGGGTTTAGTGAATTCACTTACCTATTCAATTCTAGATGACTGATTATATCCTGCATATGTTTTTCCCTTCGTTCGTGTTCTGCTGAGAGGCTGAACGAAACGAAAATAAAAGCAAGCACTGAAGAGGCTTGAAAAAAATTATTTTGGTGACAACTTGCATCTTTCAAGAAAAATCTTAAGACTCACTTGTTTAAACTTATTTGAAGTTATCATTTGACCTGCAGTTTGGTGGCTGCTGGGATCACCGCGCATTGAGCGCATCTTTGTGATGCGGATACTAGCGCGCTATAAAACTACATCATCATCATCATCATCATCATCAACAACTTGGTCACAACTATTCGTTAATATGCTTTCATCCTCTTTTGTTTTATTCTGATGGGGTAGTCACTTCCAAAAAAGAAAAATCTTCAGATTAACACGTAACATGATATGAAAAAATACAGAATAGTTGATTACAGGTAGTCCTCGACTTACGACGTTGAACCGTTCTTACGCGGCGTCGTAAACCGAATTTCGACGTAAGTCGGATCCTACGTTCATACAGTACTGTTCCATAATAACAGTACAGTACTGCAAACACTTAGCCTATCCACACACCTATCCTAACACAGTACCCTACATAATTATCAATAAACATAAGTACAGTAAAATATTGTGCAGTACAGTATGCTTTGTTATCACTGTCGCTTTCATAGGAGAAGATCCTGTCATGTGTTCAACAATGCGATCTTTATCCTTGATAATCGTAGCGACAGTCGAACGACTAAGTCCTAATGACCTGCCAATTTCTGTTGCTGTTTCCCCTTTCTCAGATTGCCTTATGATATCCACTTTCACAGTACTGTAGTGGACTCTATGACTCCCACTGCACGTGGAATGAGGCGCATGTACAGTTCGACTTACGACGCTAAACCTCGTAAGTAGGAATGAGCGTCGTTTACAGCATCGTAACCACGAAACGACGTAACTCGAGACCGTCGTAACCCGAGGACTACCTGTATTGTATTTAACTTCTATTTAGAACATCTAGTTACTTTTAGGGAAAAGAATTTGCAATCTCAAATAAGATCATTCCTGGAGAGGGTGATCTGTTCAAAAAAATTGTTGGAATACATGGATATTATATTAGGCCTGCTTCAATAATTATTAAGTGGAATAACCTAATGGAACAATGCTATATGCCTTGGGGAGGTGGGGGGGGACTTTTCATACATTAAATGAGCCTGCTATGCGATGGTCCACTGAGACGAAAGATGACATATGATACAAATGACAGAAAATGGATGAACGAAGAGAACTTACTTTTGAAAAGTAACTTGGCTTTGCTTTTGGGTCTCACTTTTATCCTGCTGAAGGACATCTAACTGACTGCTGTTAAGTCGGTTTATTTCTTTGTAATGTTCCAGAGTCACCTGGTGATGTAAGCAATATAAGTAACATTTCTTTTCTCAGATTCTCATCCTATAGTTTGCTGACCATAAATAAAATTAAAATAACAATAAATGTAACACACACATATTAGAATATAGCACTGAAAAATTCTGTTTTACATGCACAGAACCCCAAATATCTGATATGACTCTTTGTGTAAAAAAATGCACTTATCCAGAAATTTACTCTTGCTCTCTTTACCTTTCTCTTCCCCCATCTCTCTCTCACACACATATATTCCTGGGACACTTGAATTTCTTCTCTTCAATTTGCATACACACATACATACTGTAAATTCCTTTTTAAAAAAAATCACCACTTTGTAAAACAAGGACCATGTACTCTGACTCCTGCCCAAACCTGAAAAACATTTTTACCCACATCTGCCTCTAAGCGCAGACACACACTGCTAACACTGACAACATCCCCTATCCCCCATGTGTACAAGCACAGGCACGCACATACTAACCAGGAGTTTCTTCTTGTCATCCAAGAGCTCCTGCACCTGGCACTTAAGGCGACGGTTCTCATCCAGGAGGAATAAACTGCTGGGCAGAGCATCAGCACCAACCACTTCAGTGTTCATCTCTGCTGCCTGCACCTCAACGCACGCTTGGATGTCCTTGTTCAACAAGCTGCTGGCAGGAAGTGCATCCCATTCTCTATCCTCATCCATCTCCCACTTCTTGTCATCATCATCTATCTCCCACTTCTTGTCATCATCCATCTCCCACTTCTTGTCATCATCATCTATCTCCCACTTCTTGTCATCATCATCCATCTCCCACTTTTTGTTGTTTTCCACCTGTGAGATGAGGGTGCTGTTGGACACTAGCGACGCAGATCCCCTTGACTCAGTTAACAAAGTGAGTGATGCAGGTTTTATGCTGTCAAAGAGATCTTCCTCTGGACGTATAGCTGATGGGAAGGTATTTGAAGACCAGGCTGACGTTGAAGAAAAACCAAACGCTGATGAACATGAATTTATCACAGAATCTAGTGAAAATGGCAACACAGATGATGATGATACAGGGATGGATGCAGGCCACGCAGGTGAAATAGAAACTGGCGATTCAGCTTTGTTTGATGGATTTGGCGGTGCCCATGTTGAACCAGTTTGGAAAAACCAGTCATTGGCTTTGCTGTCTTTGTTTTCATAAGTATATGAAGTCGGGTTTACACTGCTGATAGGACCAGGTCTGTATAACACAGATCCAGGTGCTGCAAAAGCGTTTCCTGAGCCAACAACATGTCTATCCATAGAAATCTCTTTATCATCTGCATCATCACTTCCTGGTTTTGTTGGTTTGTGCTCCTCTGTAGAAAACAACCCCCCAGCAATATAGGGATGTGGAGGAGGTGGGGTGGATGCTGACTCTCCAAGACCAACTTTCTCCGACAGCTCACCAAGAAAATCGCAACTCCACACCTTTGTAGGCCAGTTTGAAATGGAAGAAGAGGTCTTGACGGATTCTTGTGGTAGCACCTGCTCCTGTAAAGGTATTATTCTGGAGGAAGCTAACTTGTGGGGCACCACTGCCTGAGTAGGGAAAGCTGAAGGCAGGTCTTGGGAAGTACGAGGAGAAGATGAGCTATATGCATCAACTCCTCTAAATGATGAAATAGAAGAACTGGGGGAGGATGTCCGGAAAAAATTGCCCATGGAAAGGTCACTTGTTTCTGACATATCCGATCGGGAACTTCGGCGACTCAACCCAAGACCACTCTGCTCAGGAACTGTTTGGGAAGATCCTCTAAAATTTCCCAACCTGCCTGGATGTGTTATGGGCATTAAACAAGCATCGTCTAGACTGTCTATATCATCTTTCAAATCTTTGGAGATCGGCAAGGTAAAGTCATCAACATCATTTATATTACTAAAGTCTGTCGTAGGATTTGTATCAGGTAAGAAAGAACTTTTATGAGATGGAAATAAATCACTAACCTTAGGACGTGCACCTGAGCCCCTATATTCCTGTGAGGCAGTTTCACTATACTTAAAAACATTATGTTTACTATTAAATTCAGTTATGGCACTTCCTGCAACAGTGTCTACTTTTTTCTTGCCTGGCCTAAATTCTGGGGCAGAAGGATTTAAAGAACCACTGAGAGACCTAATACGCGATGGACCTTCACTTTTACCGGAACAAACAGACTGTTCTACACTCTCATCATCATCATCATTGTCATCATCATCGTCACCAACAGTACTATTGGAAACACTGTTGTATGTTGTTCCTAATCCATATACACTGCCTTTACTCAATGGTTTTAGTGGCAAAGGCTGGGCAGAGTTCACAAGAGTATGAGACACATCACACACATTCCAGTCTGTTCCATTAAATACATCTTTTTTAGTTTGCATTATGATCCCATTGCTTGGTTGTGCAACGTCTATATCAAATCTGGATTGCAGTGCACTTGGCACAACACCATTCACCACAGCAATTCCACCCCTTCCTTCAGCCTGAGCTAAGTTTCCATTGCTAGGCATTAAACCTCTAAACGTGGTGGACAGCATTGCACTAGGGTGTAGTCCTTTTGCTAGCTCGTGTGCCTGCCGCGTGTCAGCAATGGTGGCCACGATTTCGTCAATAACAACAAATTTTAGGCACTGGCGGAAAAATCTGGAAGGGCCACCAGCTTTCTGGATGACACGGATGGCTTCAGGGGGCAGAAGGCTGAGCTCCCTACGAAGAATAGGATCGTTGAGACTGAGTGGTCCATGTGCTTTTAGGATCTCACCAAAAAACCTGCAACAGTGTTTCTCTGAAAATCATCTAACTTCCCAGGATTTTTAACTCTAATTGCAAATGGTTAAACGTTTTATTTGCTCTAAAGATAGTAAGAAACAGGAAGTTTAAAAAAAATAGATTTTTAAAAGCACTATCAAGATTTACTTTCTCAAAGACTGCATCAATGTTTGGCAAGTAAAATGCAGGATGTTGACATCTCTTAACCTTTTACCATTCTAAAAAGGATACAAAATCGAAAACTTAGATATAGTTAGTTTATTCCTCGAGGACACCTTGCCAGCGGAACCTGTTTTGGGCATCCCCCCTCAGATGGGCCCATGTGGTTCCATCATCCTTTGGTCTCCCAACTCTCCTCTTCCCCTGAGGGTTCCAGTCAAGTGCTTGCATGGCAACGGTGTCAGGTTTGCGCAGGGTGTATCTTTTCCAGCCCCATTTGTGCTTTCTGAAGACTTGGCTAGTGGCATTCTGGTTGGGTTTTTTTTTTCACATGCTGCAGATGGAGATCTCTTCAAGTCATCCTGTTCCCAGAATATGGCATAAGGCATCAATTGGTAAAGGTCTGGAGCTTGTTGTTGATGGTGTTTTTCCCTCTCTAGGTTTAAGAACCATACAGTAGGACTGCCTTCATATTGATGTGGGTCTTCATGCAGAAGGATAATGCTCAGGAGTTCCAGATGAGCCGTAGGCTGTTGAAAGCATGCTAGCCTTGTTGATGGGGCTTTTCATGTCATCGTCCGCTCCACCCTCCTTGTTGACAATGCTCCCCAGATACGTGAAGTGGTCTGTTTCCAGAATGTTCTCTCCTTGAAGTTGTATTGGGAGTTCCTGCTTGCTGTTGATTCTCATCACTTCAGTCTTCTTTCTGTTGACCTTTAAGCCCGTCTTCTCTGCGTTCCTCTACTAGCTTACTCAGTTTGGTTTGTGCATGCTGTTGCCGATGAGATAGGAGACTAATGTCATCTGCAAAGTTCAGGTCCTCTAGCTGTTTAGTGAAGGTCCATTGGATACTGGTGTTGTTGCATTGGCTCGTCTTGTGTATAATCCAGTCTATGACCATCAGGAAGATTTTCGGCTAAAATATGCAACCTTGTCTTACACCAGTCTTCGTTATGAAAGTTTCAGTGAGTTTACCGTTGTAGATAGCTTGGCAGGACAAGTCTTCGTACAACCCCTGGATTATGTTTATGAGCTTAGGTGGAATGCCATAGTGAATCATCAGCCTCCAGATGACGTCCCTGTCTACAGTGTCAAAGGCCTTCTCAAGGTCCACACAAGTTATATAGAGGGAATATTGCCACTCTGTAGACTGCTTAATGATGATACAGAGAGTGGCAATGTGGTCAGTGCATGACATATCCTGGCAAAACCCTGATTGTTACGGTCTCAGTCTCTTGTCTAGTGCCTTCTTCAGTCATTTGCCATTGACTAAATAATCAGTTTCTAAATAATTGACTATATAATTGCAAAAAGTCGATATATTCTTACATTAAAAATACCTTCTAACATATACTGAGGTAGATATGGAGAGATAAAATCTGTAAAGTCTATTAGCTTTTGATTTGGTCCTATTCTACTCTTCTCTGCTTAACCAAGCTATCGCTGAAATTCTACCTGAAATGTTTTTACTTTACATTCTAAGTAGATGTTTCTTGACATGTCAAAGTAGGTTTGATTACTCTTATCAAAACTTTATTGAGGTTTATCCTATAAACGTTGATTAACACATTCTGCATTGCATAGTCATTATTGTTTTCTCTGCTCATCCTGTTCTGTTCTCTTTCCCTGTATGACCTGCTTCTCTGTCTCAAATGTAGCCTTTCCTTTTCATTTTTTCTTTCTTGTGAAAGAGACCCCCATCTCCTTCCCATCCACCCCCTACCATATGTAGCAAACCCCCTTTTCCCTGTCAACTCCTGGGATTTCTGTTCGTTGACCTGTGAACATCCTTACTAAATGGGTTGAGCATTAAAGACCCTGTTTAAGCTCACAAAATATTTATAGACCCTGCTCATGACATCCCTTCTTCCTTTTCATTCCTTGGGAAAAAATTTTGTTGTAAAGGTGGAAATCTGTGAAAGGTTGAGAATTACAAGACATGTCAATGAATTGTGTTTGAAGATGTAGTCAGCTCCTGTGTAGGTTACAAATCAAGGAAAGAACCTCTGATGAAAAAATTAAAGTAGGATACAGTGGCATATGGACACAGTGTATTTCATGTGGCAAGCCACTTCTGGCTGTTCAGAAGAGAAATTCAAATGCTGGATCCTTAATGAGGAGGCATTTCAAACCGCTACCAACAATACCTCTATGTGTGACTGTAATCAGCTTTACTCATATTTTTAAAAAAATGCTGAAGCCCCAATTTTTCCTGCTAGGACTCTAGTTTTGCTTAGCTAAAGATATAAAGGAGGAAAAGGGGTAACAAATCAAAAAGCAGAGTACTTAAATCTCTTATGCAAGAGGAAAACTGAATAACTTACTCGTAAAGGTTTTCGCTGATAGCCTCTTCAGTTTTAATAGAATAGCTGGCCCTGCCCATGGCTACACTCCCACCTAGAATGGCTCCAGGCATCATATGTTTGAGTGACTCTTGATTCCCCACATCTGTCATCCTGAGTTTTGATCACAAACATCATGGCATTCAGATTTTTGCAGAAGAGATCAAGAGTATTAGAAAGAAAGATCGATAGAAGTGCAAGTAAGAATTAAAAAAATGCAAAAGAGGTGAAAAGGAATGTGAGAAAGAATGACAAGAGACATCATAACCTTAAAATGATCAAAGAGAAATGCAATAGGTTATAGACGAGACAATGATTATACACATTATCCTCAAAAAATGATGAAAGATTGCAAAGATGAGGCCAGCAAGAACAACTGGCAACAATGAAAATGATACTGAAATATCAACTGAGAAGGAATTGAAAAAAAAATTAATAAAAATGAAAGCTTTCCAGCAGAGTCTAACCAGGCAGCTTCAGTCTCATCCCTTAGTGAGTGTTCCCCTAACAGTGTGCTCTTGTCCTTGTCTGTGAAGTTGACCTCCACATTAAGCAGCTGCTTCACCTTTTCCTTCTTCTTTTTCTGCTTCACCTGCCTCTGGATACCCTGAAGGGAGAAGCACATGGCTACAGAAATTCCAACAAATGATGGGCATGGCAAGCACATCTAGTAAAGGTATACATTTGCAGAAAATCCAACATTATGTGCAAAATCTTCATGGCTGTCATTCTTGACACTGTATGACAAATCTTAATGTTTGAATTAAGAGGTTGATGTTTGAAGTCATAGAGTCCTGTGCAAAAAAAAAAAAACCCCAAAACTCCTTACCTGATACTTAATGTCATTTTCATCCTCCTTTTTCAACAAGGTCATCGCCGCTGGGTTGGGTATGGCTGAAGAAGACAAAATGCTTTGATTATCTGATTAGTTGTTCACACACAAACAAAACTTAAACTTCAAAGATCCTTGTGTACTATGCTAACCTATATATAAGTGCTACTCTTATCTAGAATACATGTACTCTTCAGGGGTGCACATATGGGTTGACAATAGCTGATACGGCAAAATCGTTTTACCACTGAACTGACTGTTCATGCCTTAAAATAAATCTGGAAGATACCCATGTACTATGATGATTGTATGTATATCTTTTAACTAAAATACACATACCTTATCTCATTCTACCATTCTCCAACAAGATAAAATAATAATAATGATTACTCTCTGTATTACCCTCTTTATTAATGCTCTGTATTTTCTGCTAGGTTACATGCGCTACCTCAAATTAGAGATTTGAACAGATCACTTATCAAATTCACTTCTTTTCTGCTCAGTCTACCAGTCCTTTCCAAACCCCTGGCATACTTCATAAGCAGTTTTCCCCATCTTTTATGCCTGTTGATGTGTCTCTAGCTGTTTGTTTGCTGATATGGTTTGGTCTGTGTCTGTATGTGTGTTATATACATTTTGTATCTGTTTGAATAAGTGCTTTAAGTGTTTTAAATCTGTATTCAGAAGATATTTGTAAAGTGAACTGAGTCTACTATACAATGGGAAAATGCAATACATACATTTGTATCATTATTCAATAAGAACATATGCCACTCAATCTTACTCCTAATTTCCTGTTTTTCAAATAATGCTGAACCATCATCTTTAATCTCCATCATCTCTCTGTCCAGGTAAACACTCCTGACTTCTTGGCGTTTTCTCCGACGCCTCTCCTTGCGCTCTGCCTTTCTGTCAATTTTTTCCTGGTTACTTTTTGGCATCTTAAGGATCTTGGGCGGTGGTGCAGGAACCCTCTGCGGCTTTGTAGAAGAGACGAGCTGAAACGTACAATAACGAGAGAAGCATGCAGAAACTATACGTTTAAGGATGTATGTGTATATGTAACAATCATATGCAGCTAGGTTATAGACATGCCCATGAATGCACATGCACAAACATGCAGGTATTCACATGCAGGAACCGGGCGTATAAGTGCTGCTCAGAACTTACCTCTCTGTTTTTCGCTCCTGGCCGGCAAATCAGGATCGATTTCACCAAAGATCCACAATCAGGAGTTGGACATGTGTGATTTATAACATCCTGTTGAAAAGAATAATAATGTTATTATCAGGAAGATGGCAGAGGCGTCTACATTTAAATACACCACAACTGGTACCAGTCTTTATGTTGATGTTCTGTAGAGCACGTCTTGAGAGGTTTATAGTAGAGACAACATGTCCTGAAATTGTTTATTGTCAAGAGCATGTGTCTTGAGTTGCCTATAGAGCACATCTGTCCTTATATGGTTTATACAGAATAGAGAAGCTTATTTAAACTTGTTCCAGAAAAAAAACAAGTGAATAAAAGGCTCACTTTGTCTGCCGACTTGTCCATATTCCTGCTTTTGAAGTGCACCCAGCAGCTGGGGTGGAAAGCAATCTTACAATGAAAGTAGCACTCCACCCGTATGACACCCTGAATCAAACATGACATTTAAGAAAGTATCAAAATATGTGGCTGCATTTAATAGACAATACAGTGTCCAAAATTATTATGTGCTTGTTACCAACCTGTTCAGATTCTGTTACTGCTTATGAAGGATGAATAAAATAAATAAAAATAATAAAAAAAAAAAAAAAAAAAGGTTGAAAAAGAAATGAGATCAGATCAGTGCAAGCCATAGGCTCCAGAAAACCTGGCATAAATGTCCTTCAACAATAACAGCAAATCTTCAACATTTGTAAGTCTTGATTATCAGTACAACAACATTTTCATTCAAGATAGGAAAAGATATGACGGGAACAAGGGTTTCTGGAAAAAGTGAATGGGTTCTAGTAAAAATGTTCCCAAATTAAATTTAACTTTTAAAGTGACCTTACTGCCACGTGCTGTGTGCACATGTTGCTAAAAACACAATCTGAATTTTACAAAGGCAGGAGGAGGGGATAACTGGTGTTTTATGGAGCCAGCAACTAAGGCTCTATCACAGCAAGCAGCCAGCCCTGTAAAGAGATGCCACATGTAGAGAAAGAACTGTGTGCCCAAGATGACATCTGAACCCAGGACAGCCAACCTTCTCTGTAGTGGTGACAGACATTAACCAGAATGCCTTACAAAGGCAGGAGACATTCTACACAAAGCGAATAGGAACTGTCTCTGCCTGCTGACTGGGACCTGGTCTTTGTAGTTAATGTATAGATTATGATGGATATAATATAGATATGAAATGTGTTTTGTGTTTTTTTTAATTTTCTTAAGCAGATTAAAGTTCTATATTAAATGACGGAAACTAATTATGAAGTCTATTTCTGCAAACTTTAAGAAGCTAAACACACACAACTCATACATACAGAGAACGAGGGATCGTTAAAATAAATTGGTGGTTCTTTGTCATCTTCACTAATGTGCACAGCACAGACAGCATCTGGTATAGGAGGGTATCGACACACTTTCAGCATGCCTTCCATCTGTTGCTGAAAACATGAAAATAGAAAATTTAATGTACACTAATTCCTCACTTTACTTCCAACATCAGAAGTATGTTTACATAATGTTTCATGTGAAAAACTAGCATGATTAGGCAATACAGGAGGTAACATTAATTTCTTTAGTAATAATTATTTCTAAAGATAATTTATCGGAGATATCTATGTGGTAATTAAAATGTCTAAATTGATAAAATTGCTGGAATCTGTCTGGTCTTCAGGAAGGAAAAAAAAATGATTCAGAACAAAGAAAAGTTCAAGTTTTTGGGCTTACAATTTGAAATTTTTAAGATCAATTTAAACTACAGTGTACACGAGACTAAGCTGACTAGAGGCCTAACCTGAAACACTGCTGGCTTGCTCTCCTCGATAATTTTTTTGGAACTAGGCCAGCAAATGGGCTGCAGGTTTTTCCTAATCTTTTTTGGAAGATTGACACCATGGTCAACATACCTTAAGGCTTCCCCAAACCTGCAAGAAAAATGAAATGTCTACAATCTGAGGTCAAGGTTTACAGGTGCAATGTGCATTTTGTCAGGTAATATCTCGAGACAACATTTTTCAACAATTTTGAAATTCTAATGAAAGAAATCTGATCATTTTAATGCTGATGAAGACAAACATAAAACATGAAACTTTTTATCTTTTTCTTGAATGACTATTTATACAATAGGCTAGTGAGATGACTTGGATCTTCTTCTGCTTAAACTGCCAAGAAGTGTAGATTTACCTGTACAGTGCAATCAAATTCTTGCCCAGTCCATAGTATGTGAGAGGGAAAGTGTCAGCCAGACCTTCCCTGTTTATGGCTAGAAAAATCTCCAGGCCTTCCTGAAGAGGCTGAAAGGTGCAACAATGTATATGACATACATTAACAAACAACATACATTAACAAACAACACTATGACACAACCCCAACCCCCCCCCAAAAAAAACAAAAAAAAACCCCCAGAAAATCAGTCATCTTCTAACTGAAATAAAGGGAGTGATTTTTGCTGCCACACATAAGAAAGTTAAAATAATAAAAATAATTAAATAAAGGTATTGCATCCGAAAGGGGAGATGAACAAAATGTGGTTCACTGCTTATCAGACATGGTATATAGAAGAACGGGCCAGCCTAACCTTCACCCATCTTTACCTCTCCTGCTGATAAGCTGCTATGAGGTTTTCCAGCCAAAGGCCTAAGCAAACCTCACACCAACCTTCTGTCCCACAGAAAAGTACACTAATCATCACACTACGAAGCCTCTACGAAGTCTGTCTTCCTTTTTCCATTACTGCTCAGCACAGAGAGTGCGACCGACCTCGGTCATAATGCTAAGTGTTACTAGTGCACAAATTAAATTAAATCCTCAACCCTCCATCACTATCACAAGCAAGAGAAGTAGATCATCAACTTACCTTCAAAGCATTTTGAGTGGCGGCAGTTATCCCACATGCATAACGCAAAGCAAGAATTCCTATCTCACTCATCCTGTCCTTCTGTTAAAAAATAAAAATTAAATTAAAAATAAACCAAACATGAAGCAACTAACATAAACTTAACATGACCATGACAGAAAATACACAAAGTATCTCATAAAACAGGCGACCTGTTGAACAATAACAAAAGCACTAAAGCACATAGGGAAGAAATACAGCGCTACAAGCCAAGCCCTTCTTATCAAGTGCTGCTCATTCTAAATTACACTGGAATGTTCTAAATCTACAAAGCCTGCATTCCATGCTCGTCAAATGAACTAACCAGAGATTGATGTCTGGTCAGAAGTTCATATGATGCCTGAAATTTGCCAAATGCACGAAGATGGTTATCATGATGCAGTGCCTCCATGGCTTCTTTTGTTAATGTTTGGAACTTTTGGCTGTAAATAACCAGAATATGATATACCAATACTTCTGTTCATAAAGATCAAACAACAGCGTGTGTGTGTGTGCATGGGACACACATTTCTACAAGTGCTTCAGGATATGAATTTCTACAATGCATTGCAATGCTTCTAGTTGTGAACATAAGGACAACAGGACAAGGACTCTTATAAAATTTAAAGAAATCTAAAATATTTTAAATTAAAGCTACTGCAAACATTATGATACAAAAATAAGTAAAACTTTTTTAAAACACACTAAAAGGGTTAAAACAATTTGTTTCCTGAGGTCTCAGTATTTTCTTTTATACTCATAACTTAAAATATTAAAGTGTGAGGGCCCCAGAAAGTTCCAAGAGTGCCCCATGAACCAGTCAAGGCCTTAAGTGTACAAGAACACACAGCAACTTCATCATGCACAGCATGAGCATCTTATTGTTGCAGCACAAAGGTGTATGCCCGTCTACAGACAAAACTGACTTTTACCACTTACATTTTAGAATCTTCTTTATGATCACTGTTACTGATTCCTGCCACAGGAGCTGGCCGGCACTTTTTGAGCAGATTTTCTATAGCCTTCTATAAACAGGACATAAAACAGGAATATTATGAACAATTTATGTGCATGTGTATGTTGTTTTTTCGTAAGTCAATCCCCAAAGAATATATATGAAGAACGTATCATTTAAGACTCTTCTGGTTTTATATATATCTTCTTGTTGTCAGCATGGCAAAGGCACAAATAGTACATACATCTTCTGATTAATGAAGTCTGTCCTGAACACTTCACTCAGAGAAACCATCTAGCAGGGCTTCTGCTTACGCGAAAAATTGCGTACAGTACGCATTTAAAGTTCGGAGGACCCCTTCAATTTTCGTCAATGGGGTCCCAGGGGACCCCTTCAAATTTGGGCGAAGAACAGATACAAAATCGGGTAAGTATAGTGTCTGATATCGTAGCGACGTAGCCCAATCTATTGTTGTCGTCTGCTACAGGGTGAGAGTAACTTCCCTTGCACTGGGTTTTTTCCCCTTACCAAGAAGAGTTCCATTAAAGGCCGATATCTTCCCACCGGGGGAAAATGAGGGGTATCGCCCGTGCAAGGGAAGGTAGGAGTACACGAGGTGTGGACTGCCATCGGCCAGTCGTCTTCAATTACTACCCGGACAAAAGGCGGGATGGACATCACAGGCACTGCCAACTAGCATGACAATAAATCGTCTCCCTCACCCAGTACTTGCGGTAGGGTCTGAGCGTTGATGCGAAACGACTTCTATCTGAACATTCTGTCGGGGTTAGGACTGACTGTATTCTCTACAAACAAACAAAACTAGAATATATAAAGGAGAGAAGAATGAACAGCGCAAATGACACAAACATAAAAACAACTGAATTGATCGCATAATGGTCGGGTTAGATAAGCGAAGAAAGACAGAGTGAGGGCACTATGTTGCAGTCATGAATTGTTGGCCATTTGTAAAAGTTCAAAGATTGGACTCAAACCGAGGTGTACTTTAGGTCAGTCATCAGGAGGAATGAACTGAAAATATTAAATATTATTATCCCCTCTTATGAGTAAAGAAAGATGTAAGGAAAGACAGTATGTTCAGATAGAAGCCGTTTCGCCTCACTTTTCTTAGACCCTACAGCAAGTACTAGTCGGCTGAGAAAGGCGTTTTATTGCTAAATATAGTTTGCAACTGAAACTCGTTTAATTTATTTGCAGTTTCAAACACCTTCGATCCCCCTTCATCTCATGATTTACGTAACATGCAGAATCCACTGAGTGTCACTGAGCTGTGGGCGTCACGTCATGCCGAGGTTCGCTTTTCTACCTTGAGCCAGTTTTTTTTTTTTTATCTTAACTTTTATACTTTTAGCAATGTGCCACCTCTCGTTGATGTTTCTTACAACTCTAGTTCTCACTAACTTATTGCCAGGTTACGGTCGAGAACTTCCTCTTGAATGATGGCATCTGAGGCATTCATACTTTCATACATCCTCTCGCATCCATCACCAGGTGCAGCTTATTTAACTTATTTCCAAGATGTCGTTGACAGCGTGGATAGAATCATCGTCTCAGAAACGGAAAGAAAGTGAACACCCCAAGTACAGTGAGCATAAGCTCATCACAGATGCTTGCACAGACATCATGGCACAGAAATCTCGCCGTTTCTGACTAGACATTACAGTGCTTGGTGTGCCTGAAAGACAGTTGAACAAAGTATGTTGATTTGTTGATTTTTTTCACATTGTAAAGGGACCCCTTACAGTTAGCCTGGGACCCCTTAGAAATCTGAAGAAGGGGTCCCTGGGACCCCAAAGAATTTAGCCTTAGCAGAAGCCCTGCATCTAGCTTTGCTTTTGAGTAAATATAAGAAAAATTTTGTTATTTCTGTATAATCATGCCATACCTATTGAAATTTACAGCTACTTGCCTTTAACTTGGTAAAGCAGTTGAAAATAGGGGAGTAACACAAGATCAGCTCTTTTGTCACATGACAGAGTTGTTTGATTTTCCACTTTTTTTTTTACAGCTTAGGACTGGTTAAAATCGTTTTACTTTATTTGTCTGACAGTTAATAAAAGTATGCACTGCCCTTGCAAAAAGCTGGACTCAAGAAAAATGTAGTCTCAAACACCTTACCTTCCCATCAACCTAAAATAGGTCACAGGATAATCTTTACCTATGTCTTTGACAATATTCTCTGAAAATGTCCATAAATATATGTGTGTGTGTTATCTGTTCATATGTGTGTGTCTCTGAAAGAGAATCTTCTGCAAAGGGTTACTTATTAGGATACAGTTTATAAAATTAAAAAAAAATTGTTTTACAGGACTTAAGAAGGACATAAAGAAGTGGTTTTAATGACTGGGGAAAAAACCTCTTGCTAATTCAAGGCCATTAATAATCTCAAAAACCATATTAATTAAACAGGTTTAATGCTATAACTGAATTAAACAAATGTTCCTCCTACCTGAAAACTTTCTACTCGGCTTTCCTCAATGATCTGATTGGTGTTGGGCCAGCAAATCAACTTCCACTTTTTCCGCATCTTGCGAGATAGATTCAGCCCTAGCTCCAGGTGCCTGGCTGCCTCTTGAAACCTGCACAGAAGTGCATGTACACAAGCATGCATATATATGCTGGCATGCATATAGACATGCACATGCAAACATACAGCAAACACATGATACACAGCAGGCACCTGTAGCTATGCAAGCCTGCACTCATGTTTATATCTAAGCAAATGTGAAGGTGTCCTCAAATACATGCAACCTACGGATGGCAGGTATATCTTACACTCCATATGGCAACAGTTGCCTTCCACACAATTAACTGCTAAGTAATTATGAATATTAACTGTCCAGTTTGATACAATTATTGCAGAAGACACAAGTCACAAAATGACAGTATATGCTGAAAAATTTTACTGTTGATGATCAACTTTACTGGGTTTCTTAATTACATAATGCAGTTAGACCCACCTCCTTTGTGCAACCAACACGCTGCCAAGGCCATAGTAGATCAGGGGAAAGCTGTTTGCAAGTTCTTCTTTATACATGCTGATAAATATATCCAGTGCATCTTGCAGCCTCTGTCAAGTAAAAAAAAAATCATGTGAAACAGCACAAAATTGTACATATTCACATGCTATCATGCATATTTTTCACATGTGCAGGTTATATCAGCACATATGATATTTGACCTCCACACCTGACATTCAGTAAGACTTAAAAAAAATACAAACAACAAAAGAGCAGTGTTAAAGATTAGTCACTTACTGCAGGTGAATCCTCAGAAACTGTAGTGATCCCACAAGCATATCTAAGGGTAGTAACCTCAGTTTTGTCAAGTTTACCCATCTGTGGTACAAAAGACAAAGATACATTGGTGGAGATTTTATAGCAGCAGCAAAAGGCAGGAATTCTGTAACTGTGTCTCTAAAGGCAAACAGATCTGACTCTGCCTGCATAAAGTTTACCAACAGGCCAGATTGACAAATGGTCACAGCTCTTTCACTGACTGTGCCTTTGATGATGTAAGTATATCTTATGCACATTCATGATTTCAGGGTGCTGGTCTCTTTCTGTACAATGACAATCTTTGTGGGTTTGCATTTCAAGAACAAAGGTTATTCATCAGAAATAGTATCTTATACTACACACCAGTTAGCCAACATGGGAGAGAGCTGGGGGAGAAGGAGGATTTGATTAGACATGCCTGAGACTCTCAAATTTTATCTATACCAGGTATATATGACACAATGGCTGGGACTTCTATACCTTCATAAAGAACTGTTGATAAAACAAAACATGCACAGAAGATAAAGACAAGAAATGAAAATTGTGTTGACAGATATACACTTCAATCCACTCACCATATAAGTGCTATTAAGTACAATACTCAAGGCTCCTTGATACTTCTTGTGAGCAGTATGCATGTCGTTTTTCAGGACACATTCCAATGCCTCCTTGGTCAGCAGGTTATACTTGTAGCTGGACACAAGTGCAACACAAGCAGATGTGGTTCAGTACTTATTGTGTATTTTTTTTTACTGACAATTACTTTTAGATTCTCTGCACTTTAATGTGAGCATGTTTGCTAGGGTGGAGGTATCCTTCACAACAGAAACTCTTTATCCAGTACAATGATAAAGAACACACCAAGGCATGTTACAAAAAATCAGCAATACAAAAATAAAAAACAATGCATAAAGACAAAGAGATGCAGGCTTAAACAGAGAGAGAGACAGAAAGAGAAGTCTGCTAATTATGGGAGTTGTTGATTAAAAAGCTAATTTTTGAAGCAGAACTTATTAATGGAAGATTCCAAGTGGCAGCAGGGTTGCTTACACCATGTGTGCTGATGACCTGCACCTGCTCGAGTGGCTGCATTGCAGAGACAGGCAATGATTTCTTTGTTTTTGAGACCAGCGCTCAATGTTTATGCTGTATCTGTGTGTTTGTTTGAGTTTGTTTTTTTTGTTGCTGTTGAGTGCTTTGTGCCAGCAATTGATGGTGGGTAAAGTGCTATATAAATCAACTTTATTTGTTTAAAAGTGTATTCTCCCACCTCCTGGCCCGACACACTGACAAACATCTATGCCACACAGAAATAACAGTCTGTTGAAATGAAACATCAGTGCATGAAAGACTGATCAGTGGAACAGATAGGAAGGACAATACAAACAGGAAAATCATACAGATAACACCACCTGGAGTACATGCAGTGAACTCCAGGATTGTTGAAACTACTAAATATATATTACATCACATCTCTTCTTAACAATCTCTCTAGCTGCCGATAGGTTATCACACTATTTTATTACTGTCATGCCCATGTCTACTCATTTGAACTGCTGAAACACAAAGTAAAATCCCTTCACTTAGCTTGAAGGAAAAGGCAAAGTCAAATGACAAAATGGGCTTAAATTATATACTGATGACCAGAATAGTTTTCAATCACGATTTCAGGTTTCAAATAAAATGTTTACTTAAATTGTGTCTAAAACAAAGCTGCAAATTGATTCCTGCCATGTTTTGTATGGGGAAAAAAAAAGTCAAAGGCTTAAGAAACAATTCAGAACATCCATACCTATTAAACCCAACTTGCCATTATCACTTGTCTTTTGCTATAACACTTATGTCATTTTTGTTTCATGTAGCATACTTAAAACATTCAGATGCTGCTCCTTTTGTTTTCTGTGTCCAGCTATCTGGAACTTTTCTGACCCTTTGTCTTCTTTCAATATTTCTAGCTTTTAATTGGGTTTAAGAACATATTTTTAAATTTATACTTACGGGCTAATTTTTTCATCCAGCGCTGAAAAGAAAATAAGAAAAATTACTCAGGTAGATGCTACTTAAGGTGTAGAATGTGAGCCACAGTTTACCAGTGAATATAGTAACAAGTTCTAATCCACCATTTTCAATACTCCTGAAGACATAGGAACTGCTTTTACCTCTAAGCTAAGAACCACGAGCAAAAATGGGACCTCTAGGTTATCAGTAACCTTTTCATGTCTGTACCTGGTTCTAATGACAAGTCCAGTCTAACCCTTGGGTAACAGTGCCTCTACTTCATGACTACGGCCACAGGTGAAACTACCTAGTCCCACTCACCTTTTTTAATACTCTGTTGCTGCTCCATCATCCTTGTTGCCCTAACATTACCATCCAGCTTCAGTCCCTTTGCATTCCACTTTTCAGCCTCTTCCAGCCGCTGCAGAGCGAAGCAGGCAGCTGACAAGTGGTAGTAATCCTGCAATGCATCGAATTCATGTTCATCTTTATAAGGTTTCAAAGCATAGGGTAATAATGTAGAATTAGTGAAGGGCAAACTGTGTCATGGGTAATAATGCAGAGTTAGGGGTAAACTGTATCACTGGGTTGAAAAGTTAGAGGTAAACTGTCATGAGGCAATAATGCTGAATTAGTGAGGGGTAAACTGTGTCATGTCCTAAACTGTCACCCAGCGGCTTGCATAAAGCTAAAAAAATGTTACAAATTTGTGAATACAAAGCAGACATAATCACAAAGTTCCTTAAGATACACATTAACATACTTAAACAATGTTGGTTGGGACTTCACTCATCTCAAAGCAGTACATTTATTTTATCTTAAACAGGCATCTGCATAATATTAATCTGTCAAAGTTAGCTGTAACTTAATGACACACTTTTATGAATACTGTATTAAGTAAACAAGTTTTTCAAAAAGCACACTTCGTTCCATGCTTTTACCAAATAAACTATGATGTAATTATTTAAACAGTTCAGGGAAAGTATGCCTTCATATTTTGGTTCCATAACTCTTTTTTTTCTCGAGGAATCAAGAGAAGGGCAGCTTATTCAAATGTGCATGCACTTTACAAAAAGAATTCTCACTGAAGGGCACAGGAAGGAGAAATGAAAATGTGACCAGCATTTCCAATGTTTTTCATGAAACATCACTCTGATCTTTAATTACATTAACTTGGCACACACCTCCTGAAATGTCCCATCAAGGAACATGGCCCTCCTGAAATCACAGTAGGCTTCTCTGCAACAACAAAAAAGTGAGCCTTAAACACTACCTGGTAAAAACCTTATCTTAACATTATCTGGTGAAAATAAAAGGTGAGAGTGGAGGTATACATTCAAAAGTTTTCTTTTAACAAAAATATAAACACACATCATATTAACAATCGTATAGAATTCAAGCAGACTGTAGGTCTCGTAATCTTATAATGACAGATTCCAAGGGAATGTCTGTTTCATGAAAAGCAATGCTGTGAAATAAAAAGATAAGCATTCAGAGAATGTACAGTTGTAGCAGGTATGCATGGGTATGTAGTAGGTATGTCCAAAAAACATGATAAGCAAAAGTAGTTAAAACAAAAATGTGTAAATAAATGGGTTTTCACCAGGGAACTAGAATGTATAGACAACCCACTTTCTTTGTCAGTTTAACCCTAATTGTTTTTCATTTTAGAAAGAAATTGTGACATGGTGGACTCTTCCTTCTTTCTTCTAATTACCTTTCAAACTGAAGTACTTGGTTTCTTGTATTTAGTTTTTGCACTTGCATAGAAATCCGCACAAATGTACACTGCTTTTGCTTTAAAATTTTTTTCATTTTTGCTGACAAAGATATAAAAACAACTCCGCAATGAAAGTATAAGATGATGATATCAATTTCATTTGGAAATAATTAAGATGTAAAAATATACCCACTTACCTGAATTTTTGGAGAAAAAAGTATGCTTGACCTCTTTGCCGATACAGATAGCAGAGTGCGAAACTAAAATACAAAACAAAGAATAACTATAAATAGAAAACCATATTAGTAAACACATCCAGAACATTTCACATAAACAAACAAAATCTTTATCTCAGTCATGCAGGTTATAAAATGATTGAATTCTAGTTTGATGCTGTTATACGTACTTGAGGACAAGAGCCTGGGTATAAAAATGGACAGCACGGTCATATTCTCTTTCATTAAATGCTCCATCCCCACTGCTTTTCAGTTCATAGGCCTGCTGATCCTAACAAGTCATTAAAGGACAGTTTTTATTACAAGATACCATACAAGCAGTACTGTTAAATTTACTTTGTAACAATTTTAAAACAATGTTTAAATCATTTATAAAAACAATTTATAACATCCTGCTTTAAACACAATATACAAATTGTACAATTTTACCATAGGCCTCAACAAGTAGACTGTATGTGTGTGTGCACTGCGCGCACACATCCTGCCGGATAGTGTAAGACACAAACCAAAAGAGACTGATATTAAGTGAGAAATAAAGACTGTAGTTCATCTTTGATTAGTGCAACACCAACACTTTGAAATTCATAGCAGCCTGCAGAATGAGTTACTGTATAAAAGAGACTGAATCAGTCACAGCAGTCATGTCCACTTGATACCCAGTCTGTAAAATGATTTGGGTCACATTAGAAAACAGGTATCTAGAGCATTACACAAGTTTATGATTCAGCAAATGTACTTACTTGCTGTCCGAGAGGTGTTAGTTTAATTGCAAGAGTTCTTCCGTCCCTCCCCAGCATAAAAACGTTTTGAGAGACTGTAACAAGAAATCCCATTGGTTGAACAGCAGTATTGCATAGTCTCTCAGATTAACATGAAAAGAAAACAAAGTCTCAAATGCCATCTACTAAACTGCTTTTGGATGTACTGTTCTTCAGACCTGTGTGGCATCTTGTGTTTTTTAACTAAATAATAACCAGGATGGGGAGGGGAGTGGAAATGGTGTTTAATGCCAAGCAACTAAGCAACAATACAGAGGTCTTTTTCCTACCATGATTAACAACCATGAGACAGATTATCCATCAGCCTTCATCACTTTGATTCTCTTACCACCTTTAAGTCTAGACTTAAGATGCATTTTTTTAGAAATATGACTCCACTGTGACCATGAGCATGCATAATGTGTGTTTGTAATTTACAGTGATACCTCGAACGTGTATGCTGTAGAAGTGAGCATGTCTGTTATATGCAAATATGGGTGCATGGTTGTTGATGATTTAGTCTTTGTATGATTTCTGTAAAGCACTCTTAGCAAATCTTTGGAAAGGTGCTACATAAATCATTATTATTATTAAATTTGAGCCCTGGCATGAAATACCAGGCATATCTTGTTTTCCCCCTTGCTGATCAGTCCAGATGACTGAATTTTAGCTATATCTACACATTTGCTTTCAAAATAACTAGTTTTAAAATGCTGTTTTATAACATTCCGTAAATATTAAAGGTATTTAAATTCTATGAAAGTTGAAGTACACAATGCAGGTTTGCTCCTGATCACATGCACACCTCATTAAAAGACATACTTGAGACCCGGAACCAAGCACCCCTCCCCTTCTTTAGACTTCCACCCACAAAATTTCTTATCTATGTAGAGTTCAGTCTAGCAAACACAAAATACATTTACTTATCAGATGAGCACAAAAATCTAAAAATAAAAAGGTAATAAAGTATCAAAAAGATGATACAATTCCACAAAATCAAAATGAAAATCCATCTGTACCAGTGCAAATGTAGATACTCACCAAGTCTGAAAAAGTAGATGAGAAGCATCAATGTCTGACGTGTGTACTTGATCGTTTTTGGCTTTTCCTTGAACTCCTCCCTGGGCAGACAGGGAGTAAATTCATCAGCAGTAAATACACCTTTTGAACTAATGATGGAAAAATATTGCATTCATCCCAACATCAATCTTTTCTTTAGTTTATTATGTAAATCCACGAAGAAGTCTCAAAATGACAACAGTTTTAAGAAGGTGTACAAAGAAGGAAACACTTTTCATCAGCTGAAACAGCTCTCCCATTGCTGAGAGAAAGGTTTAAAGGGCAAGAACTGCATAGCAGTTAATACCCAAAGGTTCTGACACCAATTTTCCCCTTATCTATTGTTTTCTAACTATACAACCTGTGCCAACTGTGTGATCATTGTACTAGCTGCTATGATCAGCTATGTTGCTACAACAAGTGAATCATAATGAGGGATACAAAACATCCTCATTGAGTCAAGTCACTGGGGGTCTCAAGATCCTTCCCCCAATTTGCCTATAGCATTATACTGTGTAACAAGCCTATAATTTCCAAAACTCTATACTGACACCTTTGAGGTAAATATGATTTACTAAAATATTTCTTGTAAAATACAGTCTTTATTGTAAATCTACATGGAAGAGGGTATCTAATGAATTTGAAAATGTGATAAAGCGTGGGGGGAAAAAAACTAATGAGATGCAATTTTTCAATGAATTCTTTTAACAATATTATCGACTGACAAATACGATAATGAAAATGCGAACATAGGTATAAAATATAAATTGTACTTTGGTATATGAGTCCTTTCGTTTGGACAAAACTGTCCACATTACCACATTATTTCTCTGCAGTGTGAGTCTTTTTATCTGAAAGAAGACAGCAACTGTAGTTGAACATACCATGCATCAAGGAAGAAAGGCCAGTGTTTGGCTACTTCAAGGACTCGGTCAACTTCAATCACAGAAGAACAAACGCAGCTACTTTCCATTTCATTAATCATGGCCAAAACCTGCTTCAGCTTGGTTTCATCCTTCTGTAAAAGACAAAACAAATGACATGTCAACAATCTCCGTCATCCTTGCATCAAATGTACAGCAAATGTGTAATACAAAGCGTAGTTTAAGTTAGTATAACCCACACACATGTACATTCACAACATTTTCACCATAGAACATGATGAGCTTGATTTAAATGAATCCCAGTTACAAACAAAAAAATGTTCACTCAAAATTCCCCTTACGCATGTTCAACTCTGCTTCCCACAGTTATATTCTGCTTGCTACAAGGCCCTTCTTTCCCTAGATGAATATGGATGAACATTTGACAAAGCTTGGCAAAGTTTTTAAATAACATTCATATAATTAAGAGCCTTACTCCTCCTATACACTTTGCAGATGGAAATGACTTTACAGCTATAGCTTGATAGCACAGATTTTGTCCATATTGAGTTCATGACCTATCCAGCAATACTCACCAGTATACCAAGATTCTTCTCTATAATGGCAACCAAAATGTCTACAATCTCAAATTCTTCATCCGTCATGCTACCGGTTGACCATTCTCTGAAAAGTTTGCAAATAGATGTGTGAATTAAAAAAAAAAAAAGAAACCTATTTACGACACATTACTGATTTCCAGTCCAAAATGTTTACAGGAAAGAATTATGCTGAGGATAAGTGTTTGAATGAAATTACACAATGAAGATCTTGGAGTCTATATATTAAAAAAGACAGCAACCTAATTATCTTCTTTTACAAGACAAAGACCTGACCTAAGCTGGTAGCAGCAATACACCTGCTTATTACAATTTTCTCTTCCTACTTTGCTCCAAAATATTTCTGTCCCTGCTCAACAGAAAATTAAAAATTTGTAAATGACAATGAAAAATGATCAATCAGAACAATAGAATCCTTGCAAATGGCTTGGAAGCCTCCTAGCCTATCCAACTGTTCATAAAAAAAAGGCACATTTTGCTTTAAGTTACAGATTCTGTGTAATCTTGTTTGGGTCTGGCAACACATGCTTTCCTCACCTGCCATCATTAAGCACGTGGGTGTGATGGAGTGCTTTAATCCATATAGTAGAAGTAAAAGCTCCAGTACCTAGCAGAAAAAGCCCCAAGGCTTCTGTGCGGATTTCTTTTGACTCTCCCTGAAGAAACTCTGGGCTTTGACTTACCCAGTGCTGTACATACCTCACTGCAGACAAACAAATGAAACAATAAACACATGACCCCTGTAAACAATATACAAACACATGACCCTTGTAAACAATATATACACACATGACCACTGTAAACAAGAAACATCTGTTAAGCTTTCTTTCCCACAGCACACCCCACCCACGCACTCCACACAAAGCCCTAAAGCTTTAGCTTCTAGAGGTAAGGTTTAACATTATCTTGTGACTGACAGTAAAATGCTGTGAAATAATACAACTAAGGTATAAGAACTCAATTCATATTGTACTTTAAGGCCCAGAATAAGGCTCAAGAGTGCCCACCACTTACAATGCTCTTCCTGAAAGTAATCATCCTCATCATCATCGTTGTCATCATTATCACAGTCACCATTCTCTTCTAACACCTCCTCTTCTTCCTCATCCTCCTCAGTGGAATCGTCAGGAGGGGCGAGGTCTGGAAGATCATCAGGATTCATCTTTGCTTGTATCTGAAGTGGACTTTCCTTGGTACTAACACTACTGTTATCCAGGTTATTTGAGTCCAAATGGATAACTGAAGGGACAAGAGGCCCTTGACTGCTTGGATCAAAGGAAGAGGTCACACCTGCATCGATAAAAAGAGGAAAAAGAAACAACTTTTTGCAGCTTAGAATTTTCTAGTTCATCTACCAAATTAACTTGTTTTTGTGACTAAATAAGGATCTTCACTCATAAAGCTTGAAAGGTTGATGTCTTTACTGTTGAACGATTTCTTTATTTAGGAAAAACAAAACTGTGTGGGAACTAAAATGGGGAAATTTTAGAGATAACATTCAAAAAATGAATTTGTATGCTAAACATGAAAAGATAGCCACTGACAGTACTATTTACTGTAAAAAGTCTCTTTGTGGTAGGGTTATAAGCAGATGAAGTGTCAAAGTGCAGCACCAGCTACAACTAGTAAGATGCAACCTTGACTTCCACTAGCAACATAAAATTACACTCTTCTGCTGATTCACTCAAGAGCTCCAAAGCAAAGTGGTCTACTCACTGTAGAATTTGAGTGTTTGTTCTGTCAGTTAAACAATACACTCTCTGTTAAGTTACAATCATAAACAGAACTTGACGGATATCTAAATACAACACCAAACCATCTTCATGAATACCTATATGTGTACGTGGGTGTGCAAGTGTTAACGAGGTGTGTGTGTGTGTGGGCATGTTATATGTACATATGCACATGCAAGTGTGCATATACAAGGGACAGTCAACTGAATGCACACAAAGCCTTACAAGCTTAACAAAACATAAAAAGCCTCATAATTTTGAGCTTAGCAAATAAACAAAAATAGTTTAAATCACACAGTTCTATTCTGCAGTTTCTAGTGAGGTACCCTACAGCTTCTACCAGGAAAGCTTAAGGCATGCTTGTTATTCAAGGCTTAGCATGTTAAGGCATGATTGTTATTAAGGCTTAGAATGCAAGTTCAAAAGACCAACTTTCCAATTTAATCAAGAGTGATATCTTGCCCCTTTTGATAAAAACTTTGGTGGTTTTCTTTTTTCAATCGGAAAAACTGTTCATATCAGTATGAAGTTATGCCAGCCTTCTAAAAACTTTCCTAGACATTATAAACGAACACCTACAATACCTTTACATTTTTATAATTATGAAAAATTCTTTCCCCATCTTTAGACTTTCAAAACTACATGTGAGCCCTATAATGGTTATTTCCTAGTACTGCATCATCACCCAGCATGACAGTGGATTTCCATTCAGCAGTTTTTGTTGAAAAGGTTTCAAATAACTGAGGTTCATACATGTCCCCAAATATATACAAAACAAGACATTAATGTCTAACACTTAAGGATATATACATGTAGCAGGCTATTCAACTGAACTATCATTTTAACTGTTTCATAAGTCACATCCATCTAGAGCCACAGTTGAAGCCAAGGTAAGTTACTGCCTCGGGGCATAATGAAACCCCAAGGAAACCTTGTCTCTGTAGGTGCAAAGTAGGGGCAAGTCCCCTACCCAAAGGTATGTTACTTTAATTAAGTCATGGCATAGATCTTTGCCGCCACTTCAAAAATATGGTCCAAGAGGTAAAGCAAAACTACAGAGAGACTGGTTCTCATTTTCCCATGGGGCAACAACTTACTCTTGGTGCATAACTATTGCCCCAGGTAATTTTGAATTCAGATGATTTCTTTGATTAAAACTCTGTCTCTCTCTCACACACACACACACACAATCTCTTTGGCAAGTTATTACACCATCTTTAATTAGCTGCAAAAGCACCATATGTAAAATCAATAATACTGTCTACTTTTCTATAATTATGAATCACCCCAATAATATTCAAATGATGTTCCTACCTTTCACCATTCTCATCAATTATTGCCGTCTGATAACCCTACGCATCCTTCCTCGAGAGCAGACAAGCGATATCTGACAACGTTTATACAGTACTGAATAGTCTAACACAAACTAAGATCAGATCCAAAAAAAGCAACAAAGAACACATTCAAATTTAACGGACGTCAGTGACAACCAACGAGGTGTAATATCGGGAATTTCCTATCCTTCCATTTCCCCTGCACTCCATAGCGTCGTTCTAAATTTAGCAACGACCTTTCTCTGCATACCTAAAACCTTTAGTGTCTATGATTAGACTGAGATATGTATGGACATGCTTCAACTAACGACTGTGAGTAGCGGGCACAAAATGGAGACCAAAAAATCAAGAAAGCAAGCAAGCGTAGGCCCACTTTGTATGGCCATCTATTGTTGCGGGTATTTCCAATCTTACTGACAGTTGACGATAGTTTCCCTGAAATGCGGGAGCTCGGGTTACGGCCCCCACACTTCCTTCCATCTGTTGTCACAAGTTTCGCATAAAAAGAAATTCGCAGACTCGCAGTGTGTTAAACACAACATTTTTATTCTCTTCCCATTTACTGTAGAAGCGGTTTGTCCGACTGCAATAACGAGCTAATGATTTCAGATTTTCCTTCTAGGATTGAAATTCTGGTATTGAAATTTCATTGACCATTTGACGGAGATCCAAACTACCATGATAATGTATCTTTACTCCTGACTGTGTGTTAAATGTCTGTATGAGAATGTATGCCTGCCCTTGTGAGCAAAAAAAAATTTCTGTCTTGGATCTCCTCGACAGACCATAAAGTCTGATTTGATTTGGCTTTAGGTGGTAAGGTGAAAGTAAACACCCAACAGTTTAACAAACACTCAGAGTTTAGTGATGCAGTGTGGTTTTCCAATCTTGAAACACTCAAAACTGATGATAAAGGGACTGCCAAGAAGATCCAGAATAGATACAGACTTCTACCACGAATGATCTTGCACATGAGCCAAAACAATAGTCCACAAACAAACATATACATCAACTTTCATGAGCTGGCTCCACCACCTAAGGACACAAATACATACAGGAAGTACAATATGCAACATGCTCCTACATTTTTGCCAGTAGAAAAAAATGTAGTAGACTGTCTGCATTTGTTGTAAATGCACTGTGCCTCAACACTTTGAAGATGTAGCATTTCATGGTACAGATTATGATACTCCTGCTGATGTCAGCACTGGCAAAGGACCAGAAATCACAGAAGTGTGTCAAGAACTGGTGTCAGGTCTTATGGATTATGGCAATCTAAGCTATACATGTGATATGACATTAATCAACTCCCAGAACACTGATCCTAGCACAGTTTCTACACAGGCAGGCTTGCCCATTCAAAAGTAAAGCATGACCAGAGCAAACAGGCAGAGAGAAACAATAAATAACAGAAAAAATAACTAACAGTGAGACAAAAACCAAACCTTACAAAAACAAAGTCTGGTGCAGAGTAGGGTTTCAGACAATCTGCTCACAGAATATTGTCATGCAGGTCTTAGACATGCAAAGTTTGGTAACTATATTAATGTCCTCAATCATATAATAAACAGAATATATATCTTAACACCTTTTAATGTTTACTGAATACCATGATGCAAAGTTTGCTAGTTGCAGACTGTTCATAAACAAAAAAAGGAACATAGTACTGCTTTGCTGGAACTTCTGCAAAAATCTATATAACTGTTAATAACAGCATTATTCTGTAAAAAAAGTCACACCAGTCAAATACATCCCAAACATACCAGTACCACAGTATAAAAGACTTCAGTCACAATAACGATAGTTTATTTAGCAGCAGCAATAGTAGAAATAAATAATATTTTATTATATTATAGACATATACACTACTTGTTTAGCTTTTCATTTCCTCTCAAAATGTAGCTTCTTCTTTGCAAAGATAGTAGATTTTAGAAAGTTAGACTTTTTGATCTCTAATCTTTTCATTGTCTTAATAGTCAGGCATAGTCCCTAGCTGTCACAGAATATACTTGTTACTAACACATCAGCCTCTCTTTCACAACATCCCTGCATTTTGCGTCCAATTTATTTTCTCTAGTGTCTCACATAAGATTAGTAAAAGTGATTTTCCTCATGACCAAGAACTGGGAAAAGACATGTCCCAGGCACACTTACTTTCATAATTACTGAGCTTTCACCATGTGTAGAGCTGTGAAGGGCAGCTGTGACCTTCCCCTACCCATAAAAGGACCTCACTACACTGCCCAGAAGCAACAAATTAAAAGGCACCACAATTTTAAAGCCTGCTTTTATTATAGTGCACAAGACATGTTGAACCATTTGCTAGTCACTGCCTCTACAGTCACACACAGCAGACCTTAAACACCTTCCTCTCTCTTTGCTCATAACACCATAGTAACATAGGTGAATACAAAGCTATAAAGATTTATGATATTTGTTTTCATTTTTAACTGCTGGCTTATACACTGGATAAATGACCCTGAGATTTTTAATATATATTAATCTGTACATAAGCATAAAAAAAAAATGATCAGAAAGTAACTGAAATCCCAACTTTAAACTCTAAAAAATTAAATGCATCATTTCTACTTAGGGGAATTCAAAACAGTTCCAGAATGGCAGCTCTTAGTAGTCTATCCTACATTTCTCACTAAGGGCCTAATCCAACCTACATGTGAAATTCAATATCTTTTAATGAACTAAATTAACCTACTCATTTTAAAAATAATTTTGGACAGAGGTTCTCTTCAGGTTAGGTCACAAAGTCTTAAATATAAATATGACAGTATTTTATCCATTCTTGTGACAACTAAATTTTCCCTCCCCACACACACACATTAAATACACAACATCTACTTTGCCTGTAATTACTAATATTAAATAATGACTGCAGCTAATAAAAAAAGGAAACACTGTTGAAGAAGGCCAGTGTTTACATCAATTTGCTGCATATATTCTGTAAGGAAATGTGTTGTTTGAATATTACCGCTACTGTCAGCAACGCTAATTTCCACACACTCTTCTATCTTTACTGACAGCCTGTCCAAAAATGGTTTCTATTGGTTACGTCTGCAGAATCACGAGTATGTTTCGATTAGTTACTTGAAGTTACTCTTCGCCACCACAAACCTCATTAAAGACAAATTTTACTGTATAGAAAACAATTAAATAACAGAAGCAAACAGAATAAAATGTGATTTACAACTTGCAATATTTAGCTGTGTTTTACAACACAGTCTTTGTTTTTATAATACTTTCCTGGTTGCCCGCGTACTGGATAATCCAGGTGTTGGTGCACTAGTCTCGAACCACAACAAGTAAACAGCTTCAAGGCACCAGCTCTCAAGCCTGAATTATAATCCATTAAACGATGCTGCTTCAAGAATGAGCTGAAACTGAATAAACGGTTACCTTATAGTTACTAAGTGGACAGTTTACGTGTGTTGCTGGCACTTTGTGCTGTACGTCAACCTGCTCGTGACAGGCACATCATGGCGAAGCTGCCTAAGCGGGAAAAGGGAGACTATTACATTTGGTGTGTAAAATATGGTCTGCATTATGATCTCCCTTGTTCCACCACCCACTTCCTATGTCGAACTTTCAATTAATAAAAGCTTTCATTATTGTATAATTACCCGACCCATGGATCCGTCAACAAAAAATAGACTCAGAAAGCTTGATAAAACGCTCCCACGCAGATGTAATATGCACCTATGGCAGATGTTTGTGTTAGCATTATTATTAATAGACTAGGGATTTGAAGTGACTTTTTATTGGTATTGGATCGAGTGGGCAGTAGAAATTGACTCTTGATTGCATCTTGTCGGTTCTAGATATTTCTTTTCCTGTGATGATCTGTGTATTTTTTATTTTGTATATTTTATTCTGCTTAGTTGCCAAGACTGTCTTTGTTCCGCTGCCTCAGTAACATATTGATGAAAGCGCACTGACTACCAAGGACTGGTTTGGCGAGAAGACCTCGACATTTAAAAGGTGTGATTTTTATGTATGTGCCTTATTTATTATTGGCAAACATGAAACAGTCTACGAAGCATGAGTACATCATTCTTGAGGATATCACTGAAACTATATATGAGCTAGAACTGCTTTAATTATCTGCACTCATCCCCCCCTCCCACAGTGCGAATTAAATCGCCTTTATGTGAAACATTTTTACCTTTCAAACACACATAAAAAAAAACTGCAATCCATCCGAACAGGCCAACAACCATGAACCAGCAGCCACGATACAAATTTAATGGCGACCACGAAAAACGCATGAATTTCGCTTTAATACTTTTTACATTTTGTGCATCTCTCGAACTAACAAAGAAATCTCACAGCACAAGCGCAGTGTTAATCGTTCTGTTATTCAAATGCTGTCGCTATCAAGAGGGGAAAAAAAACCTTGGAATAAACGATCGTTTGTGTACATGCAAATAGGAACAATGTATAAAAAAAAGTAAAGTTCACGCATGCGCACTTTCCCATTATTAAAATGCTGCAACAAAGGTCTTTGTTTCCAGCCACGTCTATTGATTCTAATAATTAAACAACCCCCAACTCATGCCTGCTCTGCACTTCAGAACCTTCTAGATACGGGCGCGTGTGTTCTAGAGATTTATGTCTATACCTTTAAATCAATTCCTAACAGACAGCTTCCAGCGTTTTCTTGTTGCTGTTGTCGAAAGGCGCATAGTATATGTAAAAGAGTTGCTTTGTCATCTCGCAAACATTCATCATGGATGTGTAATACAAGTTCTTGCATTCCAGACCAGACCCAGTGGTAGGCCAATGCTGCGCCGTGGGCGAAAGACAATAAGTGCTGTGCCCCGCCCTACCTCAGCCAAAATTACAACACATTCAGCAACTAATTTATTTGTTCTGCATGGTCACCAAACTATTTTAAATTTTTGCTGTGTGAAGCTGCCAAGTCATATAAGCCCACAATAATAATAATTTATATAGCGCCTTTCTAAAGATTTGCTCATACACAGAGTAAATCATTAACAGCCATGCACCCATATTCGCACATAACAGACACGCACTCCTTCTCGCCAAGTAAATTAAAGACACATGTCCTTACTGCATTAAGCGGCCGTTCAAGGCAAGGTTTTCCATTTGCACACTACTTCGAATATATGAAAAAACACAAAGAAATGGGAGAGGAGGGAGGAAGAGCTGGAAAAGGAAAGAGAGGAGAACAAAAGGCGAGAAATACAGACATAAGTTCCAATCTTTAATGCCAGTAAATTTTTTATTTGTTTATAGCAGTAGTTCAGATGGAGAACTGAAGACTGGAGTTCCTCGATCGATCGTCTTTGATATGTTTTCAGCTATCTTTATAGCAAGAGTTGAAACTATATAGCTTCCACATCTGTTTCTCTCATTACTTTTGCTGTCTTTTATATATATATATTCAATTATTTTCAATGTTTTTTAATCGCAGATCAGTTGGAATGTGTTGAACAGCGCGACATATTTCTGTCACTGGGAAATTTTAAGCATGGTTTAATGAAGCTGTGCCTAGAAATGTGAAAATAAATTGTATGCACTTGTAAATGTATTAATCGTGATCAGCAATCCTGTACACAATGCCCTAACATCATTCGTCACTGTGAAAAAAGAAAAATAAAACAACAAAACCACAGACCATCTCCAAGTCCCCCTCAGTTCCAGTTTAAACAATCAACATCAAAAGAAGAATTTCAGGCAATGAAAACTTCTCGTGTCGAGGACTGTTGCCACCTACCCTTCCCCCCAAAAAGGAAAATAGAAACGAAGAACAAATAACCAAGCAAAAGATTTTGTACAATAAAAGTCTGTTATTGACTTTAAGAATTGTATCTTGGTTCCGGTATTAAACTGCTAACGTGTTTGCCGAGACCTGACAGCATATAGTACTTCTCGAGAGACTGAGTTGGGCTCGGCAGACAACCAGCAGTCTAGAGATATATGCTTCCGTGGTTTACCTGTAGATGGGTAAGACGTAAGGTCACTATAACTATAATGTAAGTCATGCTCCGAAACACACAGATGAAAAATGTTAAAAAGTTACTTACGCAGCTACAGACTCCAACTATACAGCGAACGCAATTTGTAAACAACCTTTGGTATTCTGATAGCAATGAATTTTCTTAAAAGATGTGTAGCAAGGATGGTGGAGGATATATATATATATGCTTTGTTTCAGAACATGACTTCATGGCATCACTGTAGATTCCTGAAGTAAGGTGGACAAGCGTTATGTGTTCTACTAGACTGTGCAGAGTGCCTGGGCCTTGCCAGGTATCAAACAATGTGCACGTGTGTTACTTATCCACTGATGCACTGTGAGAGACTGCTGGTTGCTGTGACCGAGAAACGTTAGAGTGCAAGTTGAGCTGTCTACTCTCCGCCTGCGAGTCGCTTGGCTCGCGCTGCCCTGCCTGCCCCGGAATGTTTACACAGCCGACTGTACTCGGCCTAAGACGAACACAGTACAGTCTCCCCCCTGCAGGTGTGTACGTGTGAGTACAGCACAGTGCAACTCTCTAGCCTCAGCCAGTCGTCTGCCACCCGTGCTGAGAAGCCAGCAGGGTCACGAGAGGTTAATGACACCAGCCGTCAGGTCGATGCAGGTAAGGATGTCATTCGAATTCCATTGCATTGTCTGCTGGGTTCCGACAGGCTCGGATGTGGTCACAGTGACAGGGCAGACTCAAACAGACTCGATGCACTCGTAGGTTTAATAAAACAGCTCAGGCGACCGACATATACAGTGATGCACTGACCGAATTTTACGACATTCAAACAGTTTACGGTAACGCGATGGTAGTAGCCTTTCATACACTGACGTACGCTGAGTTGGTAGATGTGCCAGCTGCAGTATCGTGCACAGTTATTAAATGCTTTTTTTTTGCCTGAAGCATTTTTCTTAAAAATTTTTGTAAATAAAATTTATTCAGGTATTATGTGCAAGAAATATTACCGGTGATGTAATATTGACCCAATACACTCAAGCTAATGTGTGTATGTTCACGCGCACACACACGAACACACTTGAATATACATGTATACACACACACACGTGCAAGCGAACACACTTGAATCCACACACCACACAACTACACAGTGTGTCCACACAGACACACACGTACCTCTGCCTGCTGAGTCAAGAAGCTCACGAGGCTAACTCATGGACTGTTGAGTAGTTTATTTAAACGAGGGTTCATAACCACAGTCCCAGACGCAGATGTTTTCTGGTATTGCTGACCATAGGGTGGGGTTGTTGTTTGGTTTTTTACTTATAGTTGGTTGGTTCGTCTGCTTTTTTCCCCCAAACACTTGACACATATATAAGTATATATACTAGCTTGCACATACTGTCTCACTCAACCAACGAACACACGTGCAACCTCATCCCCCAGACGACACATATACAGTCAGACTGCATGCGTGCACCCAGCAGATTGCACATGTCTTCACTTTGGATTCTGTTTTTTTTTTTTTTTAAGATCACGTGATTTTTGTTTGTGTTTGCTCTGTTTCAGCTGTAGTCCTCGTCAACACATGTTTCTGTGTTCTCTGTCGCCTGTCACTTCCTTGTGCTAATTCTCTCAGTATTTTCCGGTCAAAACTAAAATAAAGCTGCACTGCGCGCGGGAGAGTTTCATTTAGTCAGAGGCGACACGAATCCCACCCATCCACAACTACACATACATCTTGTTAAATAAAGGTGATGCACATTCGGTCTACATATATATATATAGTTCTCGTGAATTTCCAACCTTTCTGGACTTTAAAAAAATGTCAGGTTAAATCCGGTTGATTTTTTTATTATAAGCTTTAAAATATGTATAGTATATAATTTCCCCTTTTCTTTGTTTGAACTACTTTGCCTTTTTATTTAAATATTTTGTTGCTTTTTTTCAGAGTTTTCCTGGTTTAAACAATGGGTCGTTTTTTGTTTTCCATCTTTGAATTCTATGTCGCTTTCTGTTACCTATGTTTGAATTTTGTTGAGTTTTTCTTCTGTCGAAATCCGAGCTCTTTTCCTTTTCTCCAATTTGAACTGTTCTGCTGTCTGTTCTAAAGGTCTGAACTGCACCACGTGACCCCTGTCGAGTTAAGAGGTGAGAGGTGTCTAAGGCGTTTAAAGCCAAACAAGGCCCCGGGGCCTGACGGACTGAGGGGATCAGTTCTAAAAACTTGTTCGCAACAACTCGCACCCATGCTCACCGCTCTTAGCCTGTTTCTAAACATCCCCTTTGTACCCCGCGTCTGGCGATCCTCTACCATTGTACCCATTCCCAAAAAACCCAATGCTAAGGAAAAACAAAGATTTTAGACCTGTTGCGCTGACACAGTCATAGCCAAGTGTTTTGAAAGGATAATATGCAATAGACTTTAGCGGCTGTTTCTGAGCGTCTAGACCCCATGCAGTTGCGTACAGGGCTAAGAGAGGGTGGAAGATGCTACATTAACACCCTAGACACAGTTTCAAACCACCTAGACAAAGCAGGAACGTCCATCAGAGTACTTTTTATGGATTTCTCTTCAGCATTCAAACACATTGGCAGACACACATTCTCATTCAACGCCTAGTAGACTTAGAAGTTAGTCATTCACTAATCGCTGGATTCATCAGTTTTTGAGTAACAGACCACGAGAGGTAAATGTTAAAGGGCACCTATCCATGAACTGATATGAATACAGGAGTTGCCACAAGTGTTTCTATCTCCAGTATTATTCTCTGTATACACAAATGAGATGCAAATAAATAACGGAATTCTCTGTTTAGTTAAATATGCAGACGACATGGCACTGATTGGTCACCTGAGAGATGAGAAATCTTTGGCCCACTTATACCACACAGTGCAGCCCTTTGCGAGTGGTTCAAAAGCAGCTACCTAGAACTAAATGTTTGGAAAAACAAAAGAACTAGTTATAGATCAGAGGAAAGAAAAGAAATGTCCACTCCATTAGTAACGGAAAATGAAGAGGTTGAAGGGGTGACAACATTCAAATATCTTGAACAGTAATAGACGATAGTTTGAATTTCACTGAACCTTGTAGGGACAGTGCATAAGAAGCACAACAACGGCTATATCTGATTAGGAAAGCTTCGTAGTTTTAATGTAGCGAACACATCTGAGATGTCTATCGTGCGCTGTAGAAAGCGTAATTACATTTAATATGTGTCTTGGTATGGCCAGACAGCTGACAACCAAGAACAAACTGAGGCGCGTCATAAGCACAGCCAGCAAGATCGTAGGCTCACAACAGCTAAGCCTTTCCCACCTGTACGATTCAGCCCTTGTCCGGAAAGCAACACAAATCATGCTTGACCCCACCCATCCACTCAACCCCCGCTTCGAGCCTATGCCCTCAGGACGGAGATTGAGAGTCCCTCTTGTGAAAAAGAACGTTTACAGGAGGTCATTCATCCCATTGGCCATCCTTGCTGTCAACAAACAGAAGACTAGTAGTGTTACACACAATGGGTAATCCCATCTCTGTTACTAGCCGTCATTATGTAGTCATGGAACTGATGTATTGTCCACTGATGTATTGTCCACTGATGTATTGTCCTTGATGAGGGCGTGTTTGTGTGTGTGTGTGCTCACTTCTGTCATTTTTTATTGCTGATGTTATTGTGATGTCTTTGATTTTTTACTCTGACCTGCTTGCATGCTGGAAACAAAATCTCCTTTCTGAACAATAAGTAATCTTATCTTATCTTATCTTAAAAAAAAAAAAGACTGCGGATAACAACGTGCCGATCCTACGCAAGGAGTTCTACGCCTTCTGGAAGGCCGCCTGAATGGAAGCAACTTCGTGGACGAGTCGGCCATCGTCTTGCTTCTAGACAATCGACCACGAGGAAGGTCACCCTGACCCGGGTCTTCTATTGCATTGGAGAACGGCGCCCGCGCGGAACTACGATGATCGACTGGTTCTCGAGAGCAGTTCATCCAGACCGCCTCGAAAATCAGCAACATGTTTTCTATACCTATGAATTATTTCCTTTGAAACTCACAGCGACGGTTGATCTCGGTTCTCAAGACTTAAAGGAAACTGGAAAAAGAAGTTAGTGGAGGACATGAAGTTCGTCGAGTGTACAAAAGGAAAGTTTGACGACACAGCGAGGAAAAACTGTGAAAAAAGGGGATGCGCAACTGCAAGAAGTCGGTTGGCAGGGTACGAGGCAGAGACCGGGACTGGCTCTTCTTGATGACAGATCCTCAGCACCCGGAGGGCAAAAGCACCAGGCGGAGACGTACGCAAGTCGGCACTACAAGCGTCTGCGAGTCATTTTTGAAGGTCCGCCATGAGCGCCGAGACCAGCAGGCACCGGAATTGACGGAAGAGAAACCGATGACCGATGCAGGCACTCGATCGTGCCCTCGGTACAGGAGGAAAAAAGGCAGACTCGGCGCGTCAAGTTCTTATGCGAGGATAGTTGTTCCTAACTTTTTTTCCCTTTCCTCTTTCCTTTCTTATTCGATAGTGCGTCTTTTTCTTTTTTGAGTCGTTGCTCCGTTTTTGTCTGTTTGCAGCATAGGTTGACAGACATCGATATAATACGTGGTGAAAAGTAAAATCTCGAGTATATATTTTCTACGCTGACTGTGTCGTCTGTTAGTCCACACAAGTCCCTTTCATTTTGCACATGCACAATGATCACTTGCCTTTCTTAAATTATATGAATCTCGATGACCATTTCTTTTGAACGAGTTCCGCTTCTCTTCGTTTATTTGTGTTGTGAAGGAAGGTGAGTATATCAGTTCAGTGGACATCTTCACTAGCACACTACACGCACACACACCGTTTGCTAGTCTTGCCAACAGGAAACTACCTCTTTGACAAGTGTTAACATGTAGAGCATCGAGTTTGGGGTACGTCAGACGATCCTTCTGGAAGTATAATCACGAGATCGAACAAACTTCTGTACAGTATCGGACAGAGTAGCTAGGAACTGTTAACTATTACGATTTGATTTACTCGAAGTTAAGTAGCATAGGCAATCTTAATACTAGCTGAGACACGTCACTGATACTAGCACGTCCGACAGTGCCCAATTTATTTATAAGAACACAATATTGGGTAACTCTCCTATTACCGTAACATTCCTTTTCATAATTTCGAATTTTCTAGGTTTTTCTGCTTCCAAATTTCATAACCCTCTTGCACTCGAATACTCCCACGTGACTCTTTGTGTTTATTTCCAGCTTGTACAGAAGAGTTGTTTACGGTAAACGTTGTTAACCTCAGCTAAGCGCACTCTTCCCCTTCCTTCCTAGCTTCACGAATCCCTCATAAAACATCCCTCTACCAAACACCACATCCTCCACCGCTTAGCATATTATTGGGTTATTTAATTGGGGTAGAATAATGGGAATGTACAAAGGTCTGATCGTGAAGTGACTGATGCATCAACTTTATTGTGTGGTGTGTGAATGATGTGACTTGAGTGTGATTGTTGTATTTGAATGACTTTTTGATAGCTGTGAATGGAATGATTTGTATTGATGTGAAACAAATGATGTTGACTTTTGTGTGAATGTGACTTGCTTGAATGCTGATGTGAGTGCAAACTGTGAATTGTTGTGAAGAAAATTGTGATTGTAATCGTTTATGTGTTTGATGTTTGTGTTTCTTGAAATTGTCTGATGTGATGTGCTTGAAAAAATTTTTGAACAATGAAAATTCGTTGAAAAAATCACGTGGACTGTATATTCGCTGTATAGTCGGGCGGCGCGCCTTACGTTCATCTTTTCTCCTTCATCAGTAAACCGAGTCCGCCTTGCTGGCCTGAATGATGAATTGTGATATTGAGATGGCTGGATCTGTATCCTGGTGTGATGTTTGAAATGATTGAACATTGATTGTTGAAGAGGATGAGATACTTCATGTGAAAGGATGGATTCTGATAATTATTTGCATATGTTTTTTGATTGACAAGAAATGTTTTGAAAAGTGGTGACTGAAATTGATTGGATGACGTTTGTTGAGTTGATGAGGGAGAAATCGATCAGCTTGGCTGAGAATTGATGTAAACTGTGTGAATTTCATGGATTTACCTCGTTTGTTAATGGAGAGCTTGGGTGGACACTTGTCAGGTCATCTTCTGTTCTTTATTTTGGGTATATTTGCGCTTCTCTTTGTATTAATCGCGTGATTATTTTCCATCCAGATTCTTATTGCGAACTTTTTTTTTATTTATTGTGTGTACTTTTGTATTTTTTTCTTACTAACTTTATTCTTGCTATTGATTTCCTCACCTTTTACCGCTTCGTTTAATTGACACACTCAGGTTATACGCTTGTCTTTGATCAAACGTTATAGTAGCAACAGGTGGGCTTGTTTACAGGTTTTTATGTACAGAAGCTGGATTGCATGAGGGAATCTTCCATCTGAAAATGAATATGTCGTAACTTTACTGACTGTAATGAACCTTTATATGTATGGCTAAGGAAAGGAGATACGAACGTTTTTATTCCAGACGTGTTGCTATTTTTATTTTACTTATTTGTTTTTGCTGTTTTATTTTGCGTCTCGTGCTATATTTCAGAAAGCCAAAGAGACTTAGCGTTGGAATATTGCTTTACATTACATCTTCGGAAACAGATGACCTGTACTCTGAGGTACTGCACACTTCAAAATACATGATAAGAAATCGCACATATATTTTAAACTTTGTTTTTCTATAGCAGCACAAAATATTCAAATATCAAAAATATTCTATGGAAAATCAAGTGCTTTGTGATTTTTACAGAAGTCTGCACGGTGTATGTCTGTGAATGAAAGGATAAAGCGTGCTTTCATTACTCATCTCAACTCTCAACCCTCATACACCAAACACTCCTTCGTCAGTCATTTAAAAGTCCATGGATCTTATGTCTTAATTAAACTAGAACTGAACACCGTCTGAGCATCAGGACAAAATTCGCTACTGGACGAGGTGTCTCTGTACAGAAATTGCGTCTCGTCCATGCTACCTGTATATTCTCTGTTGCAAGACATACACAGACAAAGGATGAACACAACACACAGTATTTCCTAAAGCAATCTAGATTGTCTCTTGTTACAGGCTTGACTATCAAATTCTATACCTTACAGTTTTACCAAGTACTGAGCAGGTTGTAAAACACTGGTCTCATCTCTCATTCCTCCCCCACCTTCCAGTGTAAATTTCAAAGTTGACCCTTCTGTCGTTCGTTTATCCGTCCGTTCATTCGCTCGCTCTGTCCAGCTCTATTACCATGTTAGTGGAGGTGATTGAGGTCTGTTGCGACTGTCGATGCTTTGTTCGTGTTGCGCTAAATGTCGCGCCATTTCCCTCGACAAATGAGGTGAGCGCCGCTCACTCGTCAGCTCTGACGACGTTGGACAGCAATGTCAACACCTACAGCTCCAACTCCATTAGCGGCGTCGCATCCTACGTTTCCCTGAAATGCTGACTAACATTTTTACCTGGATTAGCTTGGTACGCAACGCTTTCTACACCTTCCTGTTCGTGTGAAGATCAGGTGGAAGTTTTAATAAAAAAAAAAAAAAAAAAATAAAAACGTGAAACGTGTCCCAAGATTACCAAGTGTAATGCTATGTCTGACTGTCTTGTATGCTTGTACAGTCGGCCTCATCATTCGTGCAAGTCATTTTCGCGTTTTCATTTCTCTGGTTTGCGATCAGCAATTAAATATAATCGTCTTCAGCATCCACACGCTTTTCGCTCACTTCCTTCCTCCTCACTTACCTAACTGCCTGTCTTTCCCTTTCACATAAGAAACTCTCACAAATTTGTTCTGCGTATAGAGCCTTGAGTTGAAATATTCTTCTATGGAACGTATTTTTTTTATCTACGTAACATAAAAGAGCGGGGGAAAATAATATGAGAAATAAACATGCACTCGAGCAAGGTACTCCAATCATAGAGGAATTTTACACCGAGTTAGCAACTAAACCTATATCACAGCAAAGCAGCCGGACCTGTAAACAAACTCCATATGCAGAAAAAGAACAGCGTGCCCGAGGCGAGATCTGAATCCACGACAGCTAATCCTCATAGTAATGGTTAAAAATGCTCATCTTTGAGCCTTATATACCATCAGACATGATTATGTATATAAAACATGATATCGTGAAAAAATTAGTGGTAGAAGGTTAGATTTTGCATAACTACTGTGCGTCACACCACTCATCGCTATACTCTTATTTCAAGGTTGTCTGCAAAAACTAAACACAAACGTTTATTACTTGACAATTATGGCGCCGTGATATACTCAGGAGTGCATCGGCTTCTCAAGATCGATATTTGAATTCAATCACGATCAACGAATAGTTTATTTAATTTTCATTACTCAGGATTGTTTCTGGGTGGTGTGTGTGGGTAGAGGGGGTGCTCTTTAGGGAAGTTATGGGATGGAGTGACTGCTCGTTGCCAAGAGAGCGCAGACGTCCTCAAACACAGACAGGCTGACTGTGTCACTGCATGCACGCCCTCTAGCAATCACAAGATTCAAAAGAATAAAAGTAAATAACTATTTCAGCGGCTTGATCCCAGATGATTTTACACAGTGCAAGCTTATTTTAGCTTTCAATCCGTTGACAACTTCTCTTATCACGGAGTCTAATGGTCTCATTACTATCACCGAATCAACTGACTAAATTCAGTGAGAAAACTAATTCAGCCAAAAACCAGTTTGATAGTTTTATATAAGTAAATGAGATACGCAAGGGTGGTGTATAAATTTGTTTTTTCCTTGTATTTGTTACAGAAAAAAATGTAGGCGAAACAGGTTCAGTTCTGCGCAGTTTGGTCTTTTCAGGAGCTGTAGTTATGAAGAGAGAGTAAAACTTTTTTTCCGAGGCAAAATGAGGAACTTGGGGAAAAGTATTTTAGTTACTAAATTATAAAGCTGTGACCAAACCTTGTAGACACTACTTCATGATTCTTTGCCCTATTGACCTTTGTCACCACTTTATAACTACTGCTTCAGGGGTAAAACAATATCTGCGGGATCTGGTGATTTTTGTAACTTTGAAAACAAGACGAGTCCCATGGCAACGACTACTCTGTCTTCATAACTACCGAACCTGGAGATTGAAGGTTTTGCCTCTAAAATGTCTTCGAAATAATGATCAAGTTTGTAAAAGATGTGTGTGAAAACCACAGGAAACCATTAGTTGCAGAACCCTATCACACAAAATAATAATACTTGAAATCTTTCACATATGTCTTTGCGAACATGCAACCATATACACTGATCCATGATTCTGTTCCTGTGGACGCATGCTTCGTTTGTGATAGCCTTCAATATAAAAAGGAATAATCATAACTTGCCATCTTCTTTTTTGTTCCACCCTTCACCCCATTTCCACTGACTCATTCTTTTAATGAGATCGGTGGATTACTAACCCTTTCAATAGCTGTATTCATTTCCCGTCTCCCCGTCAATATTTTACTGTTGCAAGCAGATTATTCTATGGAAACAAACTCAAACAGCAAGAAATAAAAATGACAGAATAATCTCGCGCACACGAATTTGTTTTTTCAGTTTTGACCAAAAAAAAAAAAAAAAAAAAAAGTCTCCCTCTTCTCTTCCAGTCCCAGTCTGTGCATGGGCGTGTTCTGTTTTGGTTGCTAGTCGACAAACACCATGGCAACAGACCGTTCAACGCTGGTGGTCAGTGAGGTCGAAGCCCGCCTCTGGCTGAAGCGCGGTAATTTATACGAGTCTCGGATTCTAGGTGACGGGTGGTCAGTACGAACGGTCTGTAAATGTACTCTTTGCCATGGGAGGAACCACTGAGGACAACACTCTTCTTGTCCTTGTCGTGACAGCTGTCGCCGGTAGGTTTATTTGTTTATTTATGTTTTTTCCTTATTACTTCGGATAGATATTTCGATAAATATCTCTCTCTGGATGACTGTTTTTAAGAGTATTTATATCTGTACCCTTCCAGTGGCTGTTTTGCGAAGTAGCTATGTTAAAGATACCTTCTTCTGTCTTCCAGGGGCTGTTTTATGGAGTACCTATGTTTTAAGATAGCTTTGTCTCCTGTTTTAGTAGTATTCTGAAGAGTATGATTTCTATTATTTTCCAGTGGCTCTTTTGTGATCTGTGTCATGCATTCTGTTCAGTTCCACTCACCTGCGCACTCAACTTCCGGATCCCCACCATCAAGCACGACAGCCTTGTCATCGTAAAGGTGGACAATTCGAGTTACGAGCTCAGCGTTAACCTCACTTGCGAGCCCTGGGACAAAGGGTGAGTCTTGCACCTGACAGGTGGGGAGGAAATCCTGCATCAGCGGTAATGAGACCTTAGAGTTATTTCACAGACAAGAAGCGTGGCGGGGTAAGAGACTACCCGCCAACCTCCTACCCTAACAATACAGAATGCTGTAGACACATGGGTCCCATGGTGAAAGTATGGATCCCATATTCTCTCTATGGGATCCCTATGTTTCTGGCATTCTGTGTTAGGGTAGGAGGCTGGCGGATGGTCCAAGGTTTTGTGTACTGTTCACAGTTGTAGCTAGAGGTGCCTTTCAATGGCGGTCATTAAGACAATTCATGCAAATTTCAAGCCGTTTTGTCTAGTATTATCCAGGATATAGAAAAATGTCCGTCTACCGCAAATGACCATCTTCCCTTTACAGAAAAGATGACTGGCTTCTAATGGAGCTGTTGTCCTGCTCATCACACACACGCACACAAGCACGCACACATATTAGCAATTCAATCGCTATAAATCCAGGGTCAAAGGTCACGGATGTTTCTCAGATCTCGATGGGAAGTCAACGGCAGCAAACGAGTTGGATCCAAGATGGATTCCCAAAGCATCCAATGCTACCGAGGCGGGGGACTTACGCATGCGTGACTGATTACCGAGTGGAACAGTCGTCTCCCAGAGCGTCACGGTTGAAGTTTACTGTGAGTGGAAACAATTTTGTTGTGAGTAGGGGTATAGAGGTAGCAACAACAGGTGAATCATCTTCGCCACTACAATTATCATGACGAAAACGATAAATAAAATGTAGATAAACACATGAACTTCTAAGCAAACGCACAAACACTAGCACACATCTATATACAGACAGGCAAACTCACAAACGATGTGCTGTCGCCGCCGATAATCGTCTGACGCAATGATGTAACAGATCTCCTTCAGGACAACCGCCAGCCCATCGTCTTCCAGCTCAACTCCTCCGTCGACAACGTGACGTTGAACTGCTCCCCCGAGCACGCGCCCGGCCTGCCCCCCAGGGTCACCTTCGCTTGGTACAACCTTACAGAAGACCCTGAAACCCTATATGGGATGATGGCCACCAACTCCTGCACAAACCTCTTCCCGCTTCAGAGATGGGACAAGGACGAACCACATACTATGCAGTCGACACCTTTGAATAACGGAGGAATGACTTCGACAACCGGCTTGGATTCTGTGTCTTTCAGGAAACCCTGCGACAATAGGTCTTATGCAGATGTGTTGGGTAAGCCACAGTGATACTGTTTTGAGTAAGCCACAGTGATACTGTTTTGAGTAAGCCACAGTGATACTGTTTTGGATAAGCTACAGTGATATTGTTTTGGATAAGCAATAATTTTACTGCTTGGGGTAAATCACAGTAACACTGTTTTGCAAAAAAAGGGACTGACCTACAATTCTATTGTTTGTTGTTACTGCGGCTGCTCACATATATAACAAGATTTAAAGGTCTACTACAGTGGTAAACTTTGTGTCTATTGACTAGGGGGAGCTCAGCACAGCATGATAATGCCATGAATACCCCTTCCCCACTGCTGTTTTAGAGATAAAGGTCTCCAAACATGACCATGAATAGAAAGAGGTCAACAATACAGATACCAGAATTGCACATAAATAAGCTTATGTTGTAAGGCTTCAGCCAATGGGAGGACCAGGAGCCTAGAGCCATTTGTTAAGCATCTACAAGGCCAAACGTGATGTTCTGTCACGAATTTGACCCCCGGTCTGTGCATGAACTCTTATCTCAAATACAAATACACCACATTTTCATTATTCCTTTTCAGAAAAAAATTGTTGTTGTTACTCAAACTTTAACTGTTGCCGCCATGTCTTCCTTGTTGCGAAGCAGTATCAAGACCTTCGGCACATTGGTTTATGTTATTTTGCCATAGGGTTAGTAGTAAAACAACACGCGCAGGGTCTGGCCACAGCTTTATAAATACGTAGACAAAAAGATAGCTCTTAATTTTCTCATGTTATCCCTTCTTACCTTCGCTCCCTAACTTCGGACCTGGAGGACTCACACGCGCAACTGAACAACTAATCCTTTTGTTATCTTGATGGGAAATTCGAGAAATTAACAAAATCTTAGAAAACATTTACATTTAGTAATAATGATTGTAAAAAATGGGTTAGGAGAAGGTGGGGCATAAATCCCAGACATGAAATGAAGTATTTTTTTTCTTGCCTCGACAGGTCGTCTTCACCTATTTGGACTTGCAGGACATATGAAAAACCACACCTATGCATGTATGCTGACGTTGCCCGGATGTAATCTGTGGCGAGTGCACAGAATTTCTCCTGTTTCTGTTCCTTTAGGTAAATATTCAACAGCATCTACTGATGATTTGATCGACGTGTTGGATTATTGCTTTATTCTGCTCCGGTCCAATGACTGACGATCTGTCTCATTGACCTCTTGGTCTATGAATATTATCTGGCAGAACAACGAACTGACATTTCCACCAACTTTACAGAGCCGCAGGAATTGTGTCTGTCTTGTGTTTTTGTTTGTAATGCACGGAAAGCCTGACTTTGGCTGGCATACCGCGCTATAAAATCTCACATTATTATTATTATTCTTATTAGAATTCAGAGTCTAATCCACTTTTCCCTCCTTCTCTGCCTTTCATGTATCTTTATGTGTGTGACTGTGCGTTCGTTCGTTGCCTCTATATACAAAAATGGAATAAACACACTCGTGCGTTCATGCATGCAATGCAATGTGCTTACTTGTTTGTGCATGTGTAAGCCACACACATGCTGATGTTGTCATTGCCATTAATATTTGTTTTTCTTTCTTTTCCTATTTATATATTTACTCTTTTTGTTTCTCTCTTTTATAATCTCTTTTTTTTATTCTTCTTTTTCTTATCATTCGTCTTACCAACTTGCAGATGTGAGTGCGGACGGCATGACGAGTGCTGTCAGACTGGTGTACTCAAGTGAGACACAGACTGTGACAACAGTCGCTGGCACCTCCTTCGAACTAGAATGCGTGTGCCTCAACATGTAAGAACTCTTCTGTTTTCAAGTCTTTTTTTTTAATTTTTTTTTTATACAGATATCTTCGTTCTTACTTTCTGTCTTTTCTTTCATAGTAGTCATCAAGGCCTTTTTTTAAGCATCGGGATATCGTATCGACACGACATGTCTTGATGGTTTTTATCGCTTTATGAAGATTTGTTGTTGCTCTAGTCACCTGTAACAAGTGGTGTTTTACATAAAATTTTGTATCAGATATGATTTTTAAAAAATGTACGCATGCATATGTGGAGGCGATGCAAAAGTGAGTGACAGAAATGGGATAAGAGAAAGAGGCGAAGAAATATAGGTAGACTGAAAAAACAGAGAGGAAAGAGAGAAAGAGAGCAACTGCCCAATCAGGTGGCATGATATACCTGCAAGTAAAATGCAAGTAATTAATCCTAAATTGAACAGAGTGGTTGAGTTTGCATTTGGAACACCCAAACGATTCTAAACTGCAATGGTCGATCGTCTGTGAATTATAATGTACAAGCATTGGTAAATTATAATGCACAAATATATGCATGCTACAAGGCACAAAGATCTGTAAACAATATTGCACAAACATCTTGTAAATTGTAATGTATCGCACAACCATATGTAAACTGTAATCCTCAGAGAGCTGTCATATCTAACGCACAAACATTTAAAATGTACAAGAATCCGTAAACTGTAACACACAGTCATTTGTGAAGTGTGATGCACAAAGATGTGTAAGCTGTTATGTACTATGGTGACTGGTACAGTCGTTCTACCTACAGCACCACTTCCTGTGGAAGAGCGTTCAGCGCCAGTCAGACCAACACTTCTTGGTCCGTCATCCCGTCAACAGGTGCTTCGCAAAGCTTCAAAGACCCTTTCAGTCAACATGTGATCTTTTCAAACCTAACTGTAAACAACTTCAGTGTCCGCTGCGACTGTAATAACACTTCAAAGAACTATAGTGTCACCGTGGAAGGTAGGTGTGGCCATCAACTCACAAAATCGCTCTGAAATTGTTCATGTATTATGTGGAGTGCTGGTTAGCATCTGGGCTGTGGAAGTTGAATTCTTTGGATTGTCTAATGTTCCCCGTCATCATCATCATCATCGTCATCATCTAAGAACAAGTTGCATCACATCTTCCCTTTTTTTTCCTCTCCTTGACGTCATCACCCTATGTTTATCTTTTCTTTGCCAGAAAAGTTGTCCTGGAAAAACAAGAATGGTTCGGATATTGAAATACAGAAATGTGAAAACGTGACACTGTCGTGTGAGACCTACCCAAGCCCGGGGTACGTGGAGTGGTTTGTGGACGCAGAGCTCGATTTGAATTCCTCAGGTACTTGTCGTTTTTCGCCGCGTCTCCTTCGTTTTTCTCGTCTTCCTTCTCCTTCGTCTTTTTCGTCACTACAATTACAGCTAGTTCCATTACAGTACTGTCACAGGCAATGGACCATAAAACTTACTGATTAGAGTCTATCACAAAACAATTTTTTCAGATGACTTAGCTGTGCACAATATAAGAGATATTTTTTTTCCAAAATGACAGATAACCTGCCTCCGCTTTAGAGACACAAGCCCACAAAGAAGTCAAATACCCTGACATTAAGAGTACACCTGGATAATGTTGCGTTGTCAAAGCTACAGTCAGTGGTGAAACTTTGACCATAATGCTAATTAGGTGATTCCAAGGACATTAACAAAAAATAATGGGTTGGCCTTTCATACGTGATGATGTTTGTGAGCTTGTATCTCGATACCGCAGGAACCATTCATCACTCAGAATCTGGGAAATAATGTGTTGCACTGAGTACATCTCAGTGATTTAAAACAAGTTTATCCCTCTTAGTAGTTCCTTGTCTCTCCCAAAACCAGCTACTCAAAAATAAAAGTTTTTCTGATATTTTAGTATTAATATTAAAATTTACAGTGTGATGTTTGTGTCTGTCAAACGGTTTGACTTTAACATTAACCAGTCTCTAAGCCTGAACATATTTCATCGCCTAATTCTCACATCCAGGAAATTTCAGACCAAACAGGAAAAAGGTTATTTGAAAATACAACTCACTTTATGTTGTAAAAACTCTCAGAGAAGCAGCTTTATTATTCATCTCTGTCTCCAGATACAAACAATCTGACTGTCGACTGTACTGACAAGCCCCACAAAGCAGTTCAGTGCTTTGCGTACTCACCTTCTAGAAGCCAGTGCATCAACCTCACGTGGTTTCTCTCGCAGAGCAACGAACCCGGCAATGGTAAGATGACCCTAAATCCCACCATAATATTTTAATTCGAATTTTTCTCCTCTCTTCCATACACCTGTATTGATCTTAAAGACAAAGCCTCTTACCACGAACTTGTATTACTCGACTACTGGCAGACGATTTTTTTTTTCTAAAACAAGGCATGAGACTACAAAGCTTCCGGTTGAGTCACATTCTTTGTTTAGGCTCGCCGAGACTAACAGCGGAGAACTTCGCGTTGGTCTCGGCAGACAGACAGCAATCCACATATACACGTCCGTGCTCTTATCGTGCTTGCGAATGAATGTTTACTTGCGATGTTAAGGCCTATTCTCACGTGGCAATGTTCTTGAAAAAAGAAAAAACTTGCATACAAGGCAGCTTAGCATTATCGTCCTATTGTCACGTAGCAAGGCCACACAAGTGTCTTGATAGCGGTCCGGTGGCGCAACGGTTAGCGCTGTTAGCGCCTGTCACCAATACAGTGAAGGTTGGCTGCCCTGAGTTCATTTCTCGTCTCGGGCACGCTGATCTTTCTCTGCACGTGGCATCTGTTTACAGGGCTGGCTGCTTGCCGTAATATAGCCTTAGTTACTGGCACGGGGCAAAACACCAATTCCCCCCCCCCCCCCACACACACACACACAAGTGTTTGCGAACTGACGTCATCCGCACAGTGCATTGTGGGAAGTTAACAATATGGCAGGCAACATCGAAGACGATATACTAGCTTTTCGAAGATAAGATAAGATAAGATAAGATAATACTTTATTAATCCCTAGAGGTAAGGTGACCAGACGTTTCGGGGGCGAAAGCGGGACATGTGCCGATGATGGTGTCGTCACCGTCAAAAAACGCCGAAAAAAGTGATTTTTAAAGACAACCGGGACATTTGATAAACTTTCCAGAAAGCCAGAAAGCGGGACATTGGGCGTTCCGCCCGATATTCAGGCGGGACACGAGGTCAAAAGCGGGACTGTCCCGCCAAATGCGGGATGTCTGGTCACCTTACTAGAGGGCAATTCAGTTGCAGCTCGATTATATATATTAAACCCACAGGCATTCGTGTTGCAGTCATTCATACCAGCTCGATTAAAGTCATACATGGTTGCATGCACATCACATTCATAATCCATTCAAAAGTCTGACGGCTGAAGCAACAAAAGACAGCCGCAGTCGGTTTGTCCTGCATGCAGGCATACTATATCGGCGACCTGATGGGAGCTGGACAAGTTCACCCGACAGAGCATGCCTGTTATCACGAAGGATGGCAGACACTTTCAGTAGAGTCCTCCTGTTATACAGATCCTGAAGAGAACTCTGGGTGGATCCAACGACTTTGGAGCAGGTGGATACCACACGATGTAGGCTGCTCTTGTCCTTGACCGATAAACTATTATAGAAACAGATGAACGAGAAGGACAGCACGCTCTATATGTGATCTGTAAAAAAGCTGAAGAAATTGGGGGGAGACAGAGAAAGACCTCAGCTTCCGTAGGAGGAAGAGGAGTTGTTGAGCCTTCTTCACGACAGATTGAGTGTTGACATCCCAGCAAAGTCGCCTATCGAAGCAACTGTGGCGACTATAGTTATTTTACATGAAGAGGAGAGAGAGAAAAAGAAAGAAAAAAAGATGTGGGTGAGAGAGTGGGTAGCTCGAAGGAAACGATTAGGAGCATATTCGTGTCTGCTTAAAGAAATATCGTCGGAAGATTCACGGGAGTGCAGACGCTTTTTGCGAATGTCGTCTGCCACATTTTATGATCTGCTTCATTTAATCGAGCCTGCAATACGCCGACAAGACACGGTCATGAAACAGTGTATAAAAGCAGAAGAAAGACTGGCAGTGACCCTGCGTTACTTTGGTTCAGGTATGCATTTGTTGTTTTTTTTTTTTTTTGCTGCTTGGGTTGGTGACGAGAATGTTTAGTTAAAAGTTATGTACAGGAGGGTAGAAAGTGTGGAAAACTAAATGCTTATCTCAGATATAGCAGTAACAGTTCAAAGAGATGAAAATATAAGAGGAGAAAGGATAAGCTTAAAGGGGAAATGGTGGGGTGGCAAATATAGCAGTTGCTGTGAATATTCACATTTATTATACCACTTTAGTGCATTGTTTTTACAACTTGTCTTGGTGGTGGTGATCTTGATTGATCGATATAGGATTTTAATTTGGCAAAATGCTTCAGTGAATAAAATCATAAAGAAACAAAAGTGCAGAATTCATCACTATTGATTGTTTATAGTAGTTGCTATATAATTTGTTATTGCCAACTGTTCAGTTTTAACTGCCAGGATGTTATGTGGGATCACACTTTTGTGAATGCATAACAGAGGAACAGACAAGATCTGATTTTTTTTTCAGGCAATTCAATTGCAGACCTAGCTTTCCTTTTTCGGATTCCAGGAAACACAATCCACAAAATTGTGATGGATACATTTGCTGCATTGTACAGGATTCTTCTAGTGGATTTTTTAAAGGTACACTGCTGATAAAGCTTAGAAAATATGGATGTACATCATTAGGGTCGATGAATGATTGCGATGTTATTATATTGGAACCTCATTGTCAGTCACATTTGTTGATAAATGTGTAATCAAATCAAAACAGACTTTATTGTCTGTCGAGGAGGCCCAGGACAGAAATTTGTCTTCGTTCACAAGGGCAGACATACATACTCATACAGACATTTAACACACAGTTGGGAGTAAAAGTTATTAGGAGTAAAAAAGTGTAGATTGCACCAGTCCATCAAAGCAGTTTATGTTTATCCTAACAACAAACCTTGGGTGACGAAGGGCCTAAAAGCAGTGCTTAACAAAAAGAAACGTTTTTCATGGGTTCTGCCCACGACAGAAAATTGTTACATAGAGAGGTCCATGATGCTATCCGTTGGGTCAAGGTGAAGCACAAGTCCAAAATAGAGTCTCAGTTTGCTACAGGTAACATCCGAGTAGCTTGGCAAGGACTCTGTGTGTGTGTCTCTTTGACACAGACATCAGGCTAAGTAGACAATCAGTATTATATTATTCAATTCCAAGTTATCAGTAAATAAACACAAAAATGAGTTTCCATTATAAATGACTCATGCTGGTATGTTGCGGAACAATACATAATGGCTGAAGACAAGTTGGGATACTTGATGTTTATTTTTCTAATAAAGTGGTATTCTGTAATTTCACTCTAATCTCATGCATCATTATATGTACATCCAATTGCATTTGATCTCGAATGTCGTCAGGAAAGTTTTCCGTTGTACGAGCTACCATTTGATAAAACAACTCATTCGGGGTAGCCTGTCTTGGCTCCGCCATTGCTTTCTCCATGAACTTCTCCCTGGACGTATGCAGTTGTTCTAGAAGCTCCACAGCCCGTGAAGCTGGCTTGGTGGTGTCTAATTTCTCTACCTTCCTCTTCTTTCTTGCATAGTCTGGTGCCTTTGGTGGTGGTGTTTGCTCGTACACACTGGGTGAGGTTGGGGCAGCAGTTGCTTCAGCTGTTTCTCCTGAGCTGGCCCCCACAGAATTGAAGAGAACTCTCATAACTCCTGTCTCCTCTTTTGGAACAAGGAGTTCTTCTGAGGATTGCAAGGAGTTTGTCGATGCAAAACTCTGCAAAAATTAGATAAAATATTTATGAAATAAATTTCGATAAATCTTGTATATGCTTTGTACATGCAAATATGCTATAGATACATGTGCATGTATATTATATTTCTAAAATGGGATGTTTTGTTGTTGCAGGTTCCAAGTACTGAGGCAGAATGGCAACAAATTTCACAAGAATTTGCACAGCATGGAAACTGCCAAACTGCACTGAAGCCATAGATGGCAAGCACGTTGCCATTCGGCCCTCTGGAGGGTCAACACATTTCAATTGTTTACAATTCCACAGCATCATTTTTCTGGCAGTTGTAGATGTGAAATACAGATTTCTGTATTTTGAAGTGGGAGTAAATGGCAGGGCAGGTGATGCTGGTGTTTTTAGAGACAGTACACTAGCTGCTGCTTTTGAGAACACTCTCAATATTCCAATATTGTAGGGGATGATGCATTTCCCCTTAAATGATATCTGCTAAAACCATTCCCATTCAGAAGGGTCATTCAGAACCTGCAAAATGCTGAGGAGGAGATTATAAATTGTCAAGAGCTCAAAGAATTGTAGAAAACGTGTTTGGCATTCTGGTGGCACGCTTTGGTGCTCTACAGAAACCAGTGGCCCATAGCCCGGAACAACGATCACACTTGCATGTATAGAAACATAACTTCTTGCCATCTAAAGTAGACCAAGAGTTTGTTCCACTCTGTTTCATTGACAGGGAAGAAACTGAAACACAAAGTGTAATTGAGGGAGACTGGCATCAGAATGCACATCAGCTACAACCCATTAACCAGTCAACAGGTCTTTGACTGATGCCAGACTTGTGTGTGAGGAGGTAAAAAATTATGTGCATTAGGAAGGCACCATGCCATGGCAAAATCACATTGTATTTGGTGACTAACAGGTTGTGTGTGAGTGTAGTAAGCATGAGTGTGTGAGGTGTGATTAGTTTATTACTTATACCCTAAGCTGAGAGCATCCCAACGAAGGAAAAATTCTATTAATGATGTATGTTATTGTATGCATGTGTTTGTATGTGTATGCATATACAGAATTGTTTTTTACTTTTTACTGTGTGTATATATTATTTTGCAGTTACCTCTGATTATTTACTGTTTTTTTTGTAGTTTAACGTCTTCATTGCCCATCATTCTGTTTCTTCAGATGCATATGCATTAGTTTTTGCTTTACATTTGAGTAAGTATATGAACATGATGCTATGCTGTATAATCAGCATATTATGTACAGAAGGATAATGCAAAATTTAATGGAATATCAAAATAGGCTTCAAAGATTTGAAAGTGATAAATTTATAGTATTTAAATCAAAATATATTTAACTATTAAATGAATGATGTAGATGCATACTGCACCATTTTGTTATTTTTCTTTGTGCATGGTCGAGAAATAATAATGCATTCTTTTGAGATAACCATGTGTGTCTGATCTGTGATCTACATATTACAGTATCTTGATTATTTTTCACCTGTAACCATTTTTTAAAGCAGAACTTGTACATAGCAACTGAGCACGTTTCCAATGCTAAAATTACCCATTGGGACTAATAAAGTTAGTCATTGTCAATCTGCTAAAAAATAATCAAATTACATACAACAGATATTGATAATAAGATATCTAAAAGCACTTAAAAAGTTGTACTGACACTTTCGTGTTTTAAAATAATGTGAAAACTTAACAACTAGAGCTGAAATATTGCAGCTTTGATAAAAATAATCTGAAAACACATGCTAAAGAACTATCACACTGAGGCTATACAAACGTTTGCATACAACTTCGAAGGAAATAAAGTGACTTACCAAAGAATTTGCTTGAGAACCTTTCATTGCAGAAGTAACGATAATCTAGCAAGAAAAACTGATGCTGTGGAAGATGCTTCTGATTACACTGATAACACTGGTCCACACAAAACGAGAGCGAAATGACAAAATCGAACACAGAGGCTGCTGTTTAAGGTCAACTCTGCTTGGTTCCGATGGCAAGGGCGATAATGAAAGATAACTCGCAAGGAAAGCACCATAAGATCTCATCATCATGAGAAAAGCACAATCACAAACATACAAGTGTAATATCGATTGTTGGATTTTCATAGTTTGACACACGAATCATTAAATGTAAAGGACAGATTTGAAGATGTGAAACAGGCAGTCATTTCCAATCAATTATTTAAACTAATCACGTGACAGCAGATCGGGATGCCAGTCTTTTCTTGGAACACTTTTGAGTATGTTCTATTTTTGTGGTGTCTCTTGTCTTCCTTATAAGTTATACTTACTTAATTATGCATACACCTGCGTGTGTGTGAGAGAGATACAGAAAGAAAAAACAGAAAGAAATAATAGGTAAAATATGCACTTACTTAATGCTTTCTAATACAGTATATGTCGCTGCGAATGTCAAATTATCTGGGAATATATGTGCATGTTCTTTCTGAATATCTATTTAGGTATGTGTATGTAATATTAATTCTCTCTCTCTTTATATCTATGGTATAATTGCATAGAGTACACGTGTGTGTTCACCTGTATGTGTATATATTTGACGCAGGTGCACTTTATTTTTTTGTCTTAATTGCGTCTGCATGCATAATATATATGTTTGTAGTTTGTTCAACTTGCTTCTGTCTTCCATCTACAGGTAATGGCCATGGATTGTTCATATTTATCGGTATTGGCTCCTTCACTGCTTTTCTCATCGTTGTATGCATCTTACTTAGGCGCCGTAGACTAAGGCGACTGCGACGAAAGAGGAACACTCACTCGACCTCAAGGGTATGCAACCGTGAAATCCTAAGTTACCGCCCTGAAAAAAAACAACCCATGTACATAGAGAGCATCGCCCAGTCCATCATGATATTCCCTTACATTAGAATAAATGGTACTAAAATTAGTCTCCTTTCACCGTGAAAGCACACATATCTATTTCAGACAATTTCTATGCTACTTCTACTGATAATGCTGTTGGGACCAATTCTTATATTTCTAATAATATAACTATGCAATCCGATTAACTTCTAATGCTTTGTAGACGAATATTACGATAACGACTGTAGTTACAACAACGACTAAGACAAGGAAAACTACTGCTACGACGTCGACAACTATGAAAAAAAGCTCCATGACGGAAATGGAGAGCTAAGGAGAGAAATGCAGCGAGAGGGAGAGGAGGTGGGCACCACCCTCCCCACACCGATAGCCCCAAGAAAAGTGTTGCCTTTAACATCTCACTCTTTCAAACGACATTTTAAAAAGTTTAGGAGATATCCTTTAGGTTTACCTCCTAGCGTGGGACATTTTGTGATATACCAGGCACACGAATGACGATAATGATGTCAGTGACACATAGAATATGACACTAATAACTCAAACTGCTTTATGTGTAGATTGTACACTTGTGTACTTACTTTAGAGGCAAGTCTATAAAAATCCTCTAACAAGTGGTGGGCTAGAGTCAGGGTACGTAAGGGAGACAAGTTTCTCAGACGGCGAGAGTGTAGTTTACTAACCGCTGACTCCTTTAGTTGAAAATGATTGCAATTGTTACCACGTTACCGCTGTTTGACATAAGGAAAAACTATTTTCTGTGAGAATCATTTTTTAATATCCTCTATCCCCAATTTTAAATGGATGTATAAAAGCCCCGTGCATTTTATGGATGATGAAATATTGTGTCTATTTTTTTTTATATATATGCAGGGGCCTGGAGTCAGCGAAGCAGATGGAAAAACTGTCAACGTCTCGGTCATCACCAGGGTAGTAACAGTGTCGTGCCCGTGTTGCGTGTCATGACAGCTATAATGTGCAGTGTCGTGATTAGACCCGACATATATACTTTAATTTCTAGCGATGGCAGTCAGTGTCTCTTTATTTTGATATTAGTAGCATTCGTTTCTAACATTTATCAGGGTTAGGGATTTTTAAAACACACACAAAGACGCACACGTGAGCAATACACACATATAGAAAGAGATAAAATGTAGAATTCAGCGTGGACGAATACTTTGAATAATCAAGTTATCACCGTCGTCATCCTCATTGTCTTCATCATCATCATCTATTGCTTCACTTTTACTACACTTTTTTCGCCTTGGCAGATTTCGCATTTTTGCATACTATGAGTGCTCATTCGTGAAAAAAAAAATTATTATTACTACTACTACTGCAGCCTCAGCGCTACACTAGCTTTCCCCTGGCTCAGAACCAGTTCTCAGTTCGCCTTCGAATCCATGAGGTTATCGGCGAAGGCAACTTTGGGCGAGTGTTCCGAGGCGAAGCCAAGGACATCGTGGTCAAGGGCAGCTGGACGGACGTGGCCATCAAGATGTGCAAAGGTTCCCTAGATTCCACCTTTCACTTGATTGATTTAAAGAAACAGAGGGTTGTATTGATAACAAGGCGGAGTATTTGGCTGAGGGAGGGGATGACACCATTTTTGTCTTGTGCTTTCTTGCCTTGTGGAAGCTAACTTAGGTACACGGTTTGTATATGGGAAAGGTCTGCTTATTACGGTGTCTGTGCTGGTTATCTCTGTGTGTGTGTGTGTGTGTGAGAAAGAGAGGAGAGAGAATATCCCCGTGGTGTTTGAATGTTCGAGGAGAGACAGGTTTGATACTGGCAGTGCTCTTTGGTCAGACTTGTAGAGACGGACAGATAGACAGACATGTACACATGAGTGCGTCTAGAGGGGTAGATAAAATTAGTTTTTTTTAAATCCAAAAGAAAACAAACAACAACAACAAACAACCCCGTTATAATATGAGTGACATTTTTGCAGAAGACGCCACCGATGCGCAACGTGAGGACCTGCTTAGGGAGATGGAGTTGCTAAGCAACATTCCCAGACACTCGAACATCGTCACCTTTCTCGGCTCCACCATCACCTCGGGTATCGCCCTTCTACTCTCTCTCTCACACGCACACACAGGCACTCACACGAAACAAATAAAAAAAAAGATTTTGGGAAATAGTATTTTGTACCGAGAACAACCCAGTCACTTGAACAGATAAAGAAATGCATAAATAAATAGAAAAAGAAAAAAGTCTAATGTGAGTCATTACATGTACGCGTGCTTCTTCCTTTTCTAGGAACGACCTTACTTATAGAAGAGTTCGTCAACGGTCCAAACTTGCTCCACTTCCTGCGGAAACATAGGCCAGACCAAAAAAAGCTCGGCCCTTCCAAGCCACTGAGCGATCGGCCTCTTTCAGCTGAAGACGCCATGAGGCCATCTGGGGAGGAAACTCCCAGCATATTTCTATTGTCTTGGGAAGAGTTAGCTTCCTTAGCATTGCAAGTAGCAAAAGGGATGGAGCACCTTGCTGCTTTCAAGGTAGCGCGGATTTGTTGTTGTTGTTTTGTTTTTTTTAAGTTTCCACGATTAGTTGATGTTGTTCCTAAATTAGCAACCTACTGTTTAGAATACTGCGAGATCATAATAACACCCAGGCTATAGATATACCTTTGCTGCCGATGACATGCTTACAAAAAAAAAAAAAAAAAAAAATTGTGTAACGCTGGTGACGAGGGTTAGGAGCATAAATAGAAGAGGTTTCGAGATAAATGTGAATAGATAGATGGTGGCAGATAAATTGGGTATATGCATACAGAAAGAATGGAATTGAGCATGAATGTGTATTGGATACAAAGAGAGGAAGACATTGTGTGCTGCAGATTGTTCACAGGGACTTGGCAGCCCGCAATGTTCTGGTGGATGAGAACCGCGTGTGCAAGATCTGCGACTTCGGACTGGCCAGATTCCTAACTGACGACAACGTCTATGAAAAGAAATCGAAGGTAAGTCGCGACCATTGACCCTAATGCTACCCGGAACCACATTTTATAAAAACATATTTCCATCAGCAGCTCTGTTCCGGTTCTTACACAGGTCAATGTCACCGACACTCTGTTAGTAAATAACTGTGGGCGTGACGCTAAAACTACATCTCTGCACACGGATGTAAGTTGACCGTCTGCATACTGCCATCTTGGCTCTTTGTGGGAAGTGGCAGGGCGTGACGTAAGCCTGTGTAGAAGAGAGCACTCGCCTAATTATCTTGAGCGCTCGTCTGGAAATTTTCTCCCCACCCAATCCCCGTTCGCCTCCTTGGTATCGCTTTATTTCCTGTGATGATTATTTTGAGTCATGCAGTTCTTCGATTATGTGTCTGAATACCGCTTCCCTTGTCCGTCCCCAACCCCATACGACGAGTCAGGCCTAGTCGAACCGACCGCAGCAAACAAGCGTAACTTCGATCTTGATGAGACAGAAATTTAAAAGTTTATCAGGGAGCAATTTTCGGCTCTTAAATGTCTTTTAGAGCCCAGCATTAAGATAGTATTATCAAAATCTGTGTAAATACTTTCCTTCCATTCTAGAGATGTACGTATGTCTACAATCATCAGCATACAGTCAAATTCGTGATCTCACAAATGTCCATGGACACGCCTAATTCTTCTTCTTATTCCTTTTCACCCATCAGAGGAGTATGGGGCCGCAAAGTGCTTTGTTGCATTTGCACAGTTTTCTGTAGCATGTTTGTTTTACAGGGTGGGGTTGCTAGCCCCACGCCCAACCATCCTTCATCCGGGCTCGGGACCATCAGGTTACCTCGGGGGGTTTCCAGGCGGAGTTAGGGACATGCCTATTTAACTTATGGTAAAAGCTCTTGACTTTGTTGTATCCTTGACAATGCAAACGTATCCATATACAATGTTGACCTCATTCTGTGAGAGGTTATATTTATGGGAATCTTGAGAACGGAAAGTGTGGGTTAGGGGTCAGGGATATTCACCCACATTTTGGAAGATGGTGTCTTGCGCTGGGCTTTACTCGGACATTAGGAAACATTTCATCGCACTAGACCTTTCAGCAGCAGACACAAATCTTCCCCTGCTACTGTTAGAAATTAACAGATGTTTATGGTGGGTAGCTGTCACCATGTCTTCGCTTCATCCGGCCAAACTATTCCGTTCAAATGTATTCATCCTATGTGATAACTTGATTGGTGAAACGACCAGGATGCTTGCTGGTATAGCGACCCTCAACAATAAAAAACAAAGACCCAGAAACTTGCACTTTGACATTTTGTTTTCTTCTAAACAACCGTTAGTACGGGTCTTAATGACTGATCTTGCATTATTGATGTTTGTTTCTCTAACTCAGAGTGCTCTCCCCATACGTTGGATGGCCCCGGAGGCACTGAAGCATAACACATACACTACTAAGTCTGACGTGTGGTCCTACGGAGTTGTGGTCTGGGAGATCATCACTCTTGGTAAATGTCATAATCATTAAAATTATCGAGTTTTTAAATTATAATTACACGTATACCACGTGTGTGTGTATATATATATACTGAGAGAAACACTTTACCCCTACTCCTCGGGCACAGCGATATGTATTGAGAACATATATTGTTGTGCACCACAAAAAAATGTATATTTATTTGTAGTATACAAAGAAAAATATGTCACAGCAATAAAGGTAATTTATATAGCACTACATCCTAGTCAAGCGCAGGCATCCAGGATGACAGCGATTTACTATATTTCTACATTGTAATCCGCATCACTGATTTAATTGTAGCTTTTGTTTCCTGGGGTGTTTCTCCACCAAACGTTTAATTTATCGAATTTACACCACAAACAATCTTAAAATTAATCTCCAAACTTCTAAAATAGAGGTGAATTTGATAAGTAAATTGTGAAAGAATACTTTTAAGAATTTTACACATCTCATTGTTTCAACTGCTCAGACCAATGCTTGTTGTAAAATAGCTTTGATCTGTCAGAAGTTCTTGTAAAACACTGTACATGGCAGATAGCCTTTCCCTGATAAAACTTCTTTCCGGAAAAGTGTAAAACTCCAACTCCCTTCATCGCAAAACAGAGATAACCTTTGACAAAGAATCTGGTTCGGATAAGAGGACAGCTGACATGAAGACGCCATGATTACAAATTTCGACATGACCTTGTATTAATGGACTGCTTGCAGACGAGTTCTGTTAACTACTAGAACGAGGCTCTACAGCAGACAGCTTCCGGTTTACCCACTTTTCAGTTTAACCAGAGAGCGTAGATATACACGCTCTCTGGTTTAACTACTAGAACGAGGCCCTATAAGGAACTGTAAGGAAAGTGCCGGCATGAATTTTATGTAGTGACAAGTGTTGGAGTGTACAAGAAGTGCTAATATTAGTCGGTATTTTTCACGAACAGGCGCGTGCCCATGGCCCAAGCTAGCGGTCCATGAAGTGATCGCCCGCGTCATGAACCAGGACCTGCTCCCCAAACCTGACCATTGCAGTGATGACATGTAAGTACCGCTTGTCTCCAGCTAGTTGATACGATTCCACTGCATATGCCACTAGAACTATTTGAAGAGGATGGAGGTTTACTGCATATTCTAGAGCTGTCTTTTTTTTTTTTTTCTTCAGCTATAGCATCATGCAAGGATGCTGGGAGAACGATCCAGTCAATCGGCTCACGTTTTCAAGAATCCGAGCGAGATGGGAATCCATGCTGGAACAAAATGGAGATTACCTGCAGCTCGATCACATCGACTACGAGATGTACTCGGCACTCGAACCTTCCTCCGGGACGTCAACGCTCGAGCAGGGGTCTGATGACTCAGTCGGGTTAGCTGACGTCATCAGGAAGCTGCAGAAAGGGGAAATGGTGAGCGGCGTTGAGAACCTGGCTATGGAAGACGATGCCATATCTTTGAAAGTGATATTTTAGTCATAACCTGTAAATAAAATGGCCCAGGAAAAGACGAAATGTAGCAAAGTCACAGAAATCCTCACAGGAAATTAACGTAGCAAATTATCGAAACCATACCGCGCTGGTAATCTGAGGTGAAGTTTACTGAAAATATCATACTTTTGAGTTATTAATGCGTGCAATATTTTATCAGTGGACACAGCCTGGGATTAACTTTTAAGCACATAGACATTGTACTCCAGTCCTGCAGTCAGTCATGTTTAACAAATAATTTTAGATGACAAATTATGTACGTATATATTTTGAACATCAATGATCACAAATTGAAAATGTGAGTTTGAGTTTAAGCATGCTGAAATGTAATTATGAAATGGTAAACATAAGTCATTCGCTAAACCACGGTGGCTAAACCGGAAGCTTTGTAACAACTAGCCTCGTTCTAGTAGATGACTGAAAAAAATCGTCTGCAAGCAGTCCACGGATATTAGTTCGTAGTCCATCTATATAAATCCGTGGTGACATCAAGAAAATACTGGGAAGATATTGAATAATCTTGACAATCTGAAGAAATGTTATCACATGAAACTGCAAGAGGGTGATCATCACTTCAGTAACGTTTATTCAATGCAGCTCAAGATGAGAAGAGTGATGCACGGCGGAATGGAATCCAGCCAACAGATCGAAACAGTTCACACTTGAATTAACCCTACAGTCAGTCCTGTTGTGATGTTACATAACATGTCCAACAATGATTCGCTTTAGAATCTTGAGCTTTAAAATGCCCTTTCAGACAGGAAGGATTGCTAAAATGTATCACGTGATGAAATAGATACATTTCATTACAATGTAAATATTTTTTAAGTGTATATTCTCTATTTTATCAGAAACCCAACCGTTTTGATTGTTCAGTACAAAAAGTTGACATGCTAATGACATTTCATGCATATCACATTAAAGACACTTTAATGAAATATTTCATGTACCCCACATCAAGGATTATTTTTTAAATAAAAAGCATCATTCCTGTACTGTAATTTACTGTTGGATTGGTTGTCCCTGCTGGCCCATTCAATCTGAATATGTTAATTAGCTGTACAAAGTAAAAGACGGAAAAACGAAGGGTTCGCCCGGTAGCACAGTGGTAATCACTACTTAAGTGAGGATAGTACTGTCCTGGGCTTACATCTCGTCTCGAGACCACACACCCTTCACTCACACAAATATCTCCTACGCGAGTCGAACGTTTAAACCAATATAATTTATTCAATGTTTTTCACATCTCTGTATGAACTGTATACAGAGAAAGACAGTATCACAGGCAAAAACACGCAGCACAGTATCCAGGCCCATAGTTGAAGGTATAAATACAACTTCAGTAACAGTCTTCTAGGCGAGAGCAAGACTGTGACCGCTGGGTACCACCCATACGTCACCTAAGGTGAAAGTTGATTGGGGGACAATCTGCTGCTTTAGTATGTACAAAACCATATCAACACACTAGGACACGTATCCTAAACTATGCATCTCAAGAATGCCAAAGTTTGAAAATGGTTAAAAACAAATTTGTTAACATCAAACTTTCAAAGCTATGATAAATCGTAGACCAACAATACCTCCCCACTTTCTTATTCTCGTGAACATATTCCTGGACAGTGATGATTATGATACAAAATCCCCCAAATAAATTTCATTTTCTGGAAATATCTTTAAGTACTTTTTAATCCAGATATAAAGATGGACTTCTCCCCACTCCAAAGAGAAGGCAGTAGATTTTTCTTTTTTTAAAAACTCCCAAGGACTTGTTTATGAAAACATTTTCCTAATCCTGCCTCTACCAGATGAATGCACGATCACAGCCCTAAAGCTTCATTAATTGCAGGACAGACTACTTTTGGAATGCACGATTTTTTCCATGCAGGATGATAAAGACAATGATAGTGGTGATGGTACAATGGCCTTGCTCTGGCCTACAAGACATTCAGCACTTGAAACAAAATTTTTTCTAGCACACTAGCAAATGCCAACAAAGTATGCAGTTTTGTAACTAAATCTCTTACAGCTTTCTACTACTCTAGGAATTTCTCTTTCACTTCCAAAACCTTTGGTCTTAAAATCTCAGCAATACCAAAACATGAAACTTGCAAACATGACATAATAATGCATGTACCATTTTCATAACTGCTGATATGCATCTGAAGTCAGTGGTTTCTGGGGTGGGTGGGAAATGCATAAGTATACAGATAACTACACCAACCACACCTAATACCATTTGCTTTAAATTCCTAACAGTCACAGTCACTTTGCCTGCTTCAATTCACTCATATAAAGGCACTGAATGAAAGGCAGCAAGCAACCAACATACATTTCTCACTCTTGTGTGCACAATACTTTCCTCTAATTTAAACCGTTGAGCTTTTTCACTACAGCCCAGTTCAGCTGAAAATGCAACATAAATAACAGCATGAACTTTCCTTAAAAAACAAAATAAAAACAACAGAAACTTGTACATGTTAATGCAAGTTTAACACATGGAAGCAGTCCAGGTGTGCAGAACATTTCAGCACCTTTACCTAAGCCTGAGAACCTCCGTGGGGAGGAGATGGTGGAGGAGACTATGAGAAAAACAAACAACAAACACAAAAAATTCTGAACATAATATCATTTATGACCATTTCCAGCACTTTCACATACTTCCATTGTCTTCAAACCAGCACAAGTCAGACAACTGCACTGTGTCAACGCATAAATGTGTGTGCAAGAGAGAGATTCAACATGTTAAAAAAAAAATTATCCTTTCAGCAAGCCCAATCTACACCAGCTCTGTCCCTGTGCTCTGACAAGTTCAGTTAGATAAAAGAGGATAATCTAGAAACATCAAGAGAAAAGAAAAACTTACTTTTGAGGTGTTAGCTTCGAATAAATTTAATTCTAAAAGTACATCAAATTAGAATTTGTGCCACATGTTGTTTGACAACAAGCCAGTTAACATGAAGAAAACAACATGCATATTTTTTTCAAGCTACTAATGCCCTTGGACAAGAGAAATTTATACATTTTTAACCACTTCTGTTTTGAAAGACAGGGGGAAGAAAAAATGGTCATTACACACATAAAGGGGCTGGAGAAAGGAAAAAGTGAAGGGATGAATACTGCAAAGTTAGATCTACAAGTGTGGCTTCTGTCTCAAGTGTATGTGCTATGAGAAACAAGAGTTTTACTTTGAAATCCTTTGCAGTACTTTTCAGAAAAACTTCCAATTTTTCATTTACAATATTGGAAAGAATGGCCACTTTTTGCCTTCACAACAAGAATGGAAAAGTATAAAATTAAGAAATCTACCAAAGAAGCCTTTTTTCATGCAGTTACTGAGCTAAAGTCTGCATATGCAGAGCGTTGTGTAATGAGATTCTGCACAACCAATGAATGACAAAAGTACTTTAACAAGTTTAGAGCAGACAATGAGGGTTTCCTGTGGAGTAACCCATTTGCTTGGTATTAGCAGTCTGGGCGAGTGGTTCAAAACTAACCATGTTATTTTTGTTGTTAAAAATCACTATTTTTTTCTAACGATTACTTCTTAAAGTCACAAACCTGTCGTTAATCAGATATTCAACAAAATTCAAAGCAGTATGAATTCCTTTTTTTAAAAAAAGAAATGACACAAAAATATAATTTAGAGGCATATAAAAAGGTACATGAAAAGTATGCTCATAGTGTACTTACACCATGTGTCTATGCCAAAAAAGTCACTAAATTCTGTCAGTGAGCAAACAAAAATAAATATTCACTTATACTATTGAGCTTAAAAAAAAAAAATCCACTTTTATACTTGCTTTTTGAGGAAAATACATAAAAATGTTTCCTTCACAAAGTTTATGATGATCTAGTAATCAATGCACAAATACTCACTCCTTCAGGTATATTTTTTTAAAAGGTGGGAGATTATTAAATTGAATAAACACTATATTTAGAATAGTAAGCTAACAATTAAAGATTAATCCTGCTAACGCCCTGAACTGTAAAATTACAGAATGCTATTCCTTTGCACTCATTCTGCCCAAGCATCAGGAAATAATTTTTCTTCTTAAACGACTAAAAGCACACAGTCTCCAGGTTAACGAACACCTCTTTACGTGACAATCACTGAGCGGAGCACAGGATTTACAAAACAAGATGACTATTTCACATCAATAGCATTGGTGACATTTGTGCTGACACATTTCCTCCACCAAAACATCCCCGTTCTTGCTGAAAATTAGTTTACATTTTGCTTACAACTCACTGTATCCCAGAAAATATGTATAGTCGACTGCAGGGTTAAAACCTTTGAAAAAAGAATGCAAAAGAATTATAAGAAACAACTTGGAACATCAATGTCAATCATTCAAGCAGCTACCAACGCTTATGCTATTTTGTCTGCTTAGAGTTTTAGGTAACATGCATCCACACATACATCTGTTCTGCAGTTGTGAAACTATACACTATGTACATTAATGCCAAACAGGCGTTTTGAGACAGCTGTAGACAGCAATGGACAGCCAAACTTTGGCGTCCTTGCTAAGCAGCATCACTCCCATGTGCTCTACATGCACCTGCAAGAGTCCAAAGCAAGAAAGAGTTCTCTTCATCTGGTCTGTGTGGATGGGAACATTAAGCTGGATAAAACTGCTTTTACAGCTTGCCAGGATTTGTCTTCAGCTAATATGGCTGTTCAGTCTATAATATTTAAGTCAAATGAGTGATATATGGGTTTAATGGCAAGTGACAGATATTATGTCTAACATAAAGGTCTCTAGAATAGCAGAAGCAGTTACTTGTGCATGATGACAGTAACAAATTGATTTGTATCAAGCAAGATACACATGCAGATCAAAGGTCCTTCTGGTTGCCCCTTTGTTAAATGTTTGGAGATAAGAAAACAGAGGAAGAAATAAGCAGGACAGTCTACACAAGCTTGTCACATGAGTAACACTTAAAGGCACAGAGATAGTCTGTGTTTCTCAGCCCTCTCCAAAAGTTTAATGTACCCATCTCAAGGGGAGCACTTTTCCCATTTACTTCTTTACATTACTTGCACTTACCTGCCATGTTCCGGTTATACATTGTGTTAGTGAACACAAAATCATGCACTTTCCCTTTCCTTTCATCACTCGATACATATGCATGCCTCTAAGCATGCACACAGTCTTGAAGAATACAGTCTCTGAATTCACTGCAGTGGAACCTAACTACTCTTTATTCCCATTTAAAAAACACTGCATCTTTGAATGGATGCTGGAATTCTGGAATACACCCACAGTCCCCCAGATAAATCTGAACATATAAAGTTGCCAAACTACTAACAAAGAAAAAAAAAAACCCCACAAACAAAAACCCAGTCTCCAGAGACATACTGTCTACTCCTTGAACCAGAATAATAGCTGACTACGACTACAGTATTTGTCCTGCCATTTACCTCTAGTGTAATCTCCAGACCTACAGTCCTTGACTACAGGGCACTGTAGAAAAAATGCCAAGCTATAGAGTACATGGAAATGGGATGGTTAAACCTTAGAGGGAACCACACAGTACCTGCCCCCTGCACTCTCAGACAGACACAAGCAACTGAGTACAAGTAACACAAGCTGACTGAGAAAAACTATGAGGCAGTTAAATGAATAAAATTGGAAAAGATGCCATTGTGGCAAGCCAGATGTCCTGACATAAGAAAACGTGAGATAAGTGGTACCTTGCGGATGACCCTTGTTTGAACTGGATTTCAACTGTTATGATAGGGCTTTTAAAGGTTAAGATGAGACATGTGCTGAAACAGTAGCTGTTTACTCCTTACTAAAACTACTTTACTTAGGCACTAAGCACAAAATCAGTGTTTTCCGAGACAATTCAGTCAGTAAATTCATTATGCACAAAACAAGTACAGCTTATAATATTTAGTGTTTTTAACATGTTCAGCTGCTAAAAATTTTACACTTCTTCAATAAAGATCCAGGTTGTCAACAGCTAAAGGTCCATGTTGACTAAAAATTTCTAAATGTCTAGCAACAGATTTAAAGTGAATTCCTGGTACTATTTTCAATAGTTCAAATGCTTGCTAAATCTACCACAAACAAAAGAACAGGCTACATAAGACTCAATGCATTCAGTAATCAGATGTTTAGGAAACTTAATGACACTAGTCCTGTCTTCTAATGAAAAGCTGGCGAGTAAGATATAATAAGCAGGCCAATCACTGATATAAGCAAGCAAGAAGGAATAGTTTTCTTTCACAGGATGATGCACAAGTCAAATTTCCAACAATGATTATTACAAAAAATGTTTATGCTTTTTACCCAGGATTATGGATGAATAAAAAAACAGTTGTGCATACAAAAGCACTACTGCCAAATTATATAACAATTTGCTGTGTGGGAGGCCTGAAATAAAAAATAAATACATTTTTTTGGGGTCAATTTTCCTCCTGTTATCATGAAGCAAAAATAATAAAAAAGAAATTACTATTTACTAAAAACCTGTTTTCAGATCAAGAGACTGCAAGCCCACTACTTTCAATATACCAGCACTGAGAAGAGTTCTGATATTAATACATCATCGTTTTGGGCTTGCCAAATTAATTTCTTTTTACTGTAGGTACTCTTGAATTCATGAAACAGTTAAGATGAATATTTGTTTACACATAAGTAAAAAGGTTTTTTTCCAACATAAAAGCTTGAATCTACCTTTACCATGACTGGCATCAATCCAACATTAAGTACAGAGTTTTCTTTATACCATGAGGGTTGTACTAGCGTAGATTCTACAGCTTATGGTAGTCAATTGATACCATTCAGAATAAAAAAATTCTAATAGGAACAGGTAGTACTGCTGCAATATTTTAGGCCCTGTACTTGGTCTCTAAACGAAAAGTTGCCTGCTAATGTGCTCTTTTCCTTAAGATTTAAAATATCAAAGAAAGAAGAGGTGATAAAAATAAGGAAACTAAAGAAAATCAGCAAAAAAAAAAAAAAAAAAAAAAAAAAAAAAAAATAAAATGGGAAATCCCCAACAAGACACCTAACATCCAGTCCTGAAAGAGTCATTTTTAAGACTAAGGAGTTACAGAAAAATGAAATCGAGAAACAATGAAGATAATGGATAAGTTGGGTCAGGAAATAGTGAGCGAAAGGGGGAAAACACAGAAAAGCAGTGGGAGAGGTTATGACTTTTCTTTTTATTTACACTGTCATGCATCTTTCCAGAAGCATCCGAGTATTGCTCCAAATGTTACAGCTGGGGAACACAAATCTGGCAAGCACTTCCTGCTGCACCTTGCCAGCCACAGACAAAAATGCACTAATCACCATGAATTTTGCCCTGGGAATATGGCGTCACCTGGGAGGAACACCAGGTTAAAACATGGGTTGTATACACTGTCGTCGTAGAACTTCTCTCTTGCGACTCCTTCAGCTGCTATACAGTCCGTCTCTTAAGGGTATACCCTTTGTTTTGGACACATGCTTGCCCAGATTCTTTCCAGGGGGACCATGACCTTTCTCAATGAAGTGAGGGTCAGTACAAGCATTTTTGTGGTGAGCATTAAGCATGCAGCACAAGAGAAGCCTCTTGAAATAATGGTTGCACAAGAATCTTCACCCTTTCTTTGATATAACCTAAATGTTACTGCAACTTTTAACATCCTTTAAAAAAAATATAAACAAGTTTCTGACACTGGGGGCTTCATATAATTTTCTTCTTTGAGATTTCAGTCTTTTAAATACCCACCTGGGTTAATGTTTAGCTTTCATTGGAAAATTTTGACAAACAATTCCATTTAACTTCTTGCTGGAAATGTACACTTGCTACACTTGCAAACTCTTCAATAAAGGATGCCCCTAGCTGGGCGTCAGGGCCTTCTCGATATCCCCAGCATCAAAGGCCTTGTTTATGACATCACAGTACTGTTTGTACAAGTCCATCATGCTGTTCAGGCGAACGCTCTGTGGTCTCTCTAGCTTTATTTCAGACCAGTTTTCAAACATTTTTGTTAGGAAGTCCTGCAGTTTTTCGACCTTTGGTTCTGCAATGAGAAAAGCATGATTAGTTGTTTGCTGCCACGCTTGTTCATTGTGCATTACTTTCTTTCAATGACAATCACCAAGAAAAATTGTTTTGCCAATGAGAATATGGAAACTTAAGCTCTGAGGTAGTTTGAGAACCTTTGCACTGAAGAAGCCTTAAAGTAGCACTCCTTTCCTTAACTTCAATCCCAACTGCATTTTATGACAAAAAAAAGTATTTAGATTTATTGCTTAAAAATTATGTATGATATACCACATTACCTGGCATCCTCCTTAGGAGGTTCACATGTATGAGAAGGTGTAGGTGTGTATGTTGAATGTCTTGTACGGGTATGTATGTCTGCCCATTATGTTGGTGTGTATATATATATAATCATAACATATATATTATTATGTTTGCGTATGTGGTTGGGTTTGTGAGGAAAAGAACAATTTCTGTCTTGGACTTCCGCGGATGGGCAATAAAGTTTGATTTGATTTGAAAGTGTCTCACTAAAAATGGTAATTTCGAAGAATAGCGCAAGAAAAGAAGTTTATACCTTAACTCGTTGATTTACCCTGTTTAATTATTTTGCAATGTTTCTGAGGTTGGGGTAGGGGCGGTGAGGAGCAAGGCTGGAATCCCAACAGGTAACCATAGTTATGATCTTATTATGTCACTCAATTATTGATTTTAGATGAAAATTAATTACTAATGTCAAGTGCATGTTTCTTTTTCAACAGGAAATAGATTCAAAGGATAATAGACTCTACAAAAAAGATTGACAGCATTTTTGAATGCAATGTTTCTTTTTATGTGTAATAAATCCTTCTTCAGTAAAAAAATTTCAAATCCTGCCATCAATGAAACCAGGATGGTTCTTCACTAGTCTTCTATATGCAAGTGCACTCCCACACCATGCCCAAGAAGTCTGGTAAATTATCACATAATGCCCAAGTAAAGAAAATCTAACATTAACAGTAGGTGCTGGCTGACAACCCCACATTACAAACACATTCTGCATCATTCTACCTATATTTCCATGTACATTTTGTACAAGCAATTTATGCCACACACTTTATCTCTTTCTCCACATTAGAAACCTGCATCCTTTATTCTCTTAAAAAATAAAAAAAGTGCTGCTCATAGCAAATTGTATTAAGTGACAAAGGCTGCCAGATACTTACGGCTCAGCTCCTTTTCAAGAAAGGCACACCACTTTCCACGAAGTTCTTCAAGAGCCTTCATATCCAAGTCCAGGCCTGACTGTGACAGGAAGGCTAAAGATGGCAAAATCTGGTTACACATCAAGGTCAAGGCATCTGACACGTCTGCATCCATCTCAAACTGCTGCATGGCTTCTTCGTTGACATGCTGGCAATGAAAGAAAAAGTATAAGACCCAGGACAGATGTCACACAAAACCACTTAAGCCTGTCTTTGTTACAAAGACATGATCAATGATTTTTCTGACAGAAGGAGTCCTTTGCACCTGCTACTTTCTGCATGACTATACCCATGTTCAAAAGATTCCCTTCCTAGCTGCAAAGACTACATTTATATTTGGCTTATTGTTCTTCATTTCTCAAAGCCACAGCCAAAATGTTTTATATTTTTCATCTGCAAACCACAATTTGTTAAAGTAAATCTGGTTCGTCGACAATGTGAAGGATGGCAATGCCAGTGCTAAAGGCGACAGTCAAATTATTCTGCAGCCATGTGTCAATTTCTGGCTCATGTAAAATTGAGCAAGCACATTAATCTAAAAAAGAAAAATTGAATGCTTCAAAAATTTAGCATAAACAATTTTCAGCAAATATTTTTGACTTTTTCCTGACTTTCCTCTGATTATTAATAAATTTTTTTAAATACTTACTTTTCCATGGACTGGAAATCATTTTTCAAAATATACTGACTTTTCAAGTTTTCCCAGACCAATCAGACCCTGTCTGTAGCAAATTTATTGTCTAAACTTTTCTATCCCACCTTTTCATTTGGAATTTATTTTCATGAACTTAACCAGGAATTAAGCAATGTTTTTAAATATGTACGATACATTTGTTCGTTTTCAGGTCTATTTTCTACAGCAAAAGGAGTATTTTTTGTGCAAATTTGTACTAATTATGCTCACGTGTGTTGTAGCTTTGAATAAAATCTATAAAATGAACAAAATGTACTATTCACATCAACACGGCGTTTGTTATGCTGGAATACCTGTCCCCTCCAGCAAGGCTTGCTTGTAATGGGTTAAAAAAGAGGAGTCAAAGACTAGTTTTAAGGGATTCTTAGGTGTGCTGCATAATTACGGGTTGTGATTTTCTACATTTTTTTTTTATATGTATCCAATGCTTTCTGTGAAGATATCTGCTGTTACACCTGACAAAAGCATGGCTTTAAAAAAAAAAAAAAAATTTCATCAAGCACAGTGGCAACACCTTGTAGCTTCTCAGATAAGAGGAGACCTTCCTACCTCCAGACACTTTCGTCGAAAGTATGAGATAAGGAGAGTGTTTATTCCAGCCAAGGCTGTTTTCCCACTCATGGCAGACATATTGTGAAGCCAGGCCTGGTTGAAGTAAGGCAAAGCCTCTGTGAATCTGTCGATCACACAAACATTTGTGAGTCCAATTGTTATACAAACATTTCTGAATTTGTTCATGATGCGAACACTGGTAAATCTATCCACATAATCACCTTCTGTGTGTCTTTCCATCACATAACCATCATGATAGAAGTTTTAACAAAACATGTGAATGTCTTGTCCAGACACTTTAAGCTTTTGCAAAGACTGGTAATCACCTCAGCTTTAATAAAGGTGTTCATGCTCTAAGATTGTTATCTTAAGTCGTTATGGTTATCACTGTTTACCAGCACTGTTGAAGTCTGAATTGTTTTAAGTCATTGTGGTGAAGAAAAATGCCAGCCAAAATCAATTTCAAAGTAACTATTTTAAAAAGGATGTGCTGATAATGGAACTTCAAAGGGAATTTTATTCCATGTTAAAAAGTTTATGCTGTACAGAAATGTTACCAACCTCTCTTTATAATAGGCCTGAAGGCCACGGACAAACATGAAGGCTGCTTGCCGGAACTGATGATATCGCTGATGCCATTGCTGATGAAAACATGAAGGACCAGACATGAAAGAAAACCTTTAAATGTTAACGCCAACTTTTACCTTACATGACCCATAAAAATGAGAATATGATTAATTGCTAATAATCTACTTGATATAAAGAAATATAGTATTTTTCCTTCATGTTAGCAGTGAGTGCGATTCACAACTTACTAGATTGCACATGATATAATCAGAAGCATGTTGAAAGACAGTTTTTTAGGACACATTTTAAAGAGAAAATTGGTACAATACCTCATAATCAGCCTTGATCTTTTCACCACACTCTCTTCGCATTTTGTTAATCATGTCAATGGAAGTGGCCCGTATTGCTTTGGCCCTGCACACAGATGAACCTTCACTAAGAAAACCAGGAGGTCAGTAATACAGGTCATCCTTGCTCATGTTAGACAACCAGGTCAACAAAACTGAATCAGCTTCTGACACATTTTAATGGTGTCTTAATCTAAATGTTCCAAAGAAAATAAAGTTATTAAATGACTAGACTAAACTTTATCCTTGCACCCTAAATAGCCACCTTGGTAAAGATGTTCTCTTTTAAAATATACTAACATTTTAAAATGTAATTTCTGCAAAAACACCCCAATAAAGCAAAAATGAATCACAGTAATTTTATTTGTATGAGCATGTGACTTCTGGAAAAAAGGCCATTAATGTATTAATAAACCATCATCAACCGATATGCGCTGGTGAAGACACAATAAACGGGCTAGTCATTTCAACCAAAACTCATATTTCCCAAGTTATACTAACTTCCCCACCTAAGCTGAACTGACCCCACCATGATTATATACTTTCCAACACTGAAAGTCAAATTGACCAGGACCAGGCTGAATGAATGCCAAAGCAGTGACACCTTTTTCATTATAATTAAATGCCTGCATATATATTTAATACAATCCTCAAAACTAAAAAGAAAAAAAGGATGACAAAGGTTTTTAAAAAATACTCCAATAATTTAAGAGAAAATTGCTTTATGTGCCACTGTGTAATTTGTTTTCTGAATGTGCACTGCCAAGATGGAGGCTGAACTTACTCAAACAACACACGATGTTGGTAATATTTGACATCTAAAGCTACTTCTGTCACTGGATATCGATTTGTCTTTTGGGCCTGGAATTTAACTTTCAGCGATGAGATGTTATAGTCATTATCGAAGCAATTTGATTCAGGCGGGTTGTAGATACAACTGGAGCAATATGTCCTGGGTCGCAATGACCAGTGACTCAATTAACAAGAAGTCTTAAATATGTTTATTTTTATGCTATATCTTGCTATATCTGCAATGATTTGTAATATGGGTAAATGGTCAGCCTGAAGCAATCTATTTTAAAATGTAATTAATATTTTTCAACACACAACTTCTGCAAAAAAGTCATCATAGAGCACAAAGTGTCGGTCATAAAGCCGATTGGGGAGGTAGTTGTAACAGAGATGACGTTTAACAGTGAAATACATTAGTGAACAAATTTGGGGTTGTAACTAAGAGGGAGTCATATTAGAAGAGAAGGCTTTACTATACAAAAATTTAAAAAGATTCAAACATATCATCTAGCAATCAAAAATTCTACTGATGTCTCTTTAATCAATGCATGCCTAGAGCCTAGTGAATCTGCTGCATATATCTGCATCTAATAATCAGCACCTCAAATTTTGATCCAGAATGGCCAGATGAGAGAACTGCTCTAGTAATATGATGTTCTGTGTGTTTGAATCTGCCTGATTTAAACAGAGATAAATCACTATATGCTGGAGACGAGCATCATCCTTGGGCAGTCGCCGCGGCAACATCTTTGCAGATTCTTGCAGTCGTTTCAGTTCAAATCCAGCTGCCTGAAATTAGGGAAAGATATTCCACTTCATAATAATTCTAATTATTAAAAGTCTCCTCAGCATACTCTGATATGCTTTGCTGATAATCTGTCCTTTCTTGTTACCCACCCACCTCTTAGTGTAACTAAGAAATAAAAGTGACAAAGAGTTATTAAAAAAATATTGCTCTTAATACTGAATAATCCCTTTTCACAAAATTATAACTCCCCTAAACCCACTGTGCATTCCCCAAAATGAAACAAATGCAAAGAAAAGTTAAGTTAGTTTAAATAACTTAGAGATCACAAGATGCACCCTGTAGAATTTGTTCCCAAGTAGGTCACAGATTATAATACGCTGTAGTCCATGATGTCTTACCCTTGTGAAGGCAGCTTCTGGTGGTGTAGGATGAGGGGTGTCTAGCGCCTTGTAGACTGCTTTCACAGTGTCTTCAAAAGACAGCTGGGCATGGCAAGAGGGGAGAGAAGACTGGGAGGATATTGGCATTGTTTGTGTGGCTGCTGACTGTGCTGAAAAACAAAGTAGAAGCCCATTGGTTCTTGCTTTAAACATCAGCCTTATAAAGGGCAACTCCACCCTAACTTGGGCATAAAGGAGAGATAATGACGTGCTGAATTGTTTCCACAAATAAAAAAAAAGTTTGGTTGCAAAAATGAACCATTTACTTACAATCACATCTGAAAATTAAATCTAAATACCTGATTCCCAGAAGATGCCATGTCTTATTGTCTGAAGAATAATGTGTTGACGTGATAACTTTAACTTTACTAAGTGGTGTCGAAATAATCAATTCTACAAATCATGACATATATTTTTAAACTTGAGCTCAATGAAGAAGAGCTGAATAAAATAAAAATACTGGTACGATGGAGGATATGATTACAAATAGTAACAATTCAGCAAATGTATGTTCAGCATGGCCGCTGTTACTTAAAAAACAACAACCCAATAACAAATAAAAGACTTTGGGCAAATTATCTGTGTGTGAAAAACAGAAAAATTCCTTTGCATAGCGGAACAAACCTCAATCATTTCTTTATCAGTGCTAAATGCACTCTTTATCTTAACAGTAAGGTCACCTCCCTTTGTATCCCAAATGTCTCCATCAATTACCACATTTTGGCTATTTTAAAACAATAGACAAAAATAACTATGTGTCACAATAATATAATTTTGAATTAATTTTAACATCACATTTAGCAGAAATGAACTGTTTTACCTTTAAAAGCTGGTATCTTTTTTATTGTAGAAAATTCACATATATCAGGGTTAGAACAACAAAAGCTGCCTTTCCGATATGTACATGTACATAAAAAGTTCCAGCTATTAATATTCTCACATAAACTTTTTCATCCTAAAGTGAATACATATTATCCAGAATGAGGAACATCACAAGATACACAGTAATTCGGCTGATTTTGCCGACCACTGACAGAAAACTAGGGAAACATAAACCTGCATATTACTCATAACATTTTGCTCACTATACCACAAAGAATTTAAATTTGAAAAAAACCCTGGATATTTTATCGTACAGACCAAGGGAAATAACTTGCAGAAAAATGATAGATTTAAAATGAGTTTTTAAAAATTCCTATACCTCTTGTCAATGAAAAAAATAAATTAAAAAAAAAACCACCACTTTTACATGCAGTGGTGTGACTTTTTCAACAAGACATGCCACCAACCGTGGCTTCCCAGTGCGACCACAAAGAGTTAAAGGTAGAACCCAACCAAGACAAGTTTTGTTATACCCCTCCCTTGAACTAGCTGACATACATTCCAATATCCTGCAGATTTTAAGTCACAATTCATGGTCCAGTTAGCAAGCAGAAGACTTTTGACAGTTCCTCAAAATTACTCCACACAGTTTTGGTCAAATGGTATTTAAACCATCACAAATAAAAGTCAGTTATTTTTCCTCTGCAAATGATGGCCTTTGTGAACAATTATGAAAGAATATATCTGAAATCATTGTATATAAATAAATCATCTGGAGACTGAAATTATGAGTTAAAATGAAAAAATGAAATGTGCGATGAAAAATAAAATGGCAAGAAAATTGAAGAAATGTCTAAACTTAAATGCTTTTTAAATGAAATATTTAGAGTATTTGGTGTGCTTGTCAGCTGTGATTTTTTAAGTAACTGAATTTTGTGACATTAACTTTTACTTTTCTGCATCAAAATTACTTAAATGACTGAAAAATCTGCTCAAATCTTGATATACATTTAGCAAACTGTTTGTGCTTGTAATACTACGAAAAAGTTCAGAAATAGGTTAGAGATCTACTAAATTTTATATTTGCTTACTAGGTTTATGCTCTGCAACAATAGTGACTTCCGGATCACCAGTGGATTTTTTGACTTGCTCTGCATCCCAGTCTTCTATCTCCTGAGCAAATGCCTTGTTGTCAGCAACAACCATCTCTTGCAAGTCCTTAGGCATGGTTTCCATGGAGTCTACTTGTCTACATGCTTGCCCCTCCCCTGACAGAAAGTACAGATCACATCACAAAATGCAGAGACAACATTTTAGAGATTCAGAGATAATCTACATTACTCCTGAGAAGAGAGTAAGGCTAGGTGGCCTTGTGCTCTCAAATTTCTGTACATCTCAAATAGTCTGGACAACTAATGCTTGTATTTTTATGATAATTTTTTTCTCTGGACTTCATTCACCTGTGTTGTCTGACAGGCCTGTCATTTGACATGAAGATGTCAGAAGGGGTGGGGGAAGGGGAGTGGGGAATTTGTGTTTTATACTGAGCCAGAAACTAACACTATATTATGACAAGGCAGCCAGAACTGTACACAAATGCCACATGCAGAGAAAGAACAGTGTGCCTGAGACGAGAGCTGAACCCAGGACAGTCAACCCTCATTGCCATTGCGCCACCAGACCATACATCATGCAATCATGTGCACATAATTGCAGTGATTCACCCTGCAGTATACTTCATTCCCATGGGATTAGGTGTTTAAAGAACATACTAAAAGCATACTCCATAGGAGTGTGAGTATGCACTTAATAAATTTTGCATTTATTATTATTATTAAAGGTTTTCGCCAACCCACCTTGGTACAGGTGTTTTGACTAGAACTCTTGTTGGATGGGATGAGTATCAACTAGGCGAATTCTGATATGTATTATTGAGGCAGAATATAGTCTGATGAACCAGGGTACCTCATAAGTAAATGGTTAATTATATGTACATACCTGACACATCCTGAATCCTAGACTTGTCCACATACATCAAACAGTAGGCGCTTGCGTTGTGATAGCCACCAACACTCTCTCGCTCTAGCTCAGCCCAAGAAGACTCAGAGATGGTGATGTCATTAAACTTGAGCCACATACTTCGCTCTTCATCATAGATGAAGGCCCAGTAATGGCCACTGGCTGCTTGACCCTCATGTACCAACACTGCATGCAGGTGGTATGGGAACTGAAGACAGAAACATGGGTATCAGTGACATTCTTCAGAAGCACCTAAGCTTGTCTTACAAGAACAAGCTGAACATAAAAGCAAAAGAATATAAGAGAGGTGTTCATCAACAGAAGCATCTAAAGAGGAGGGGAATAGGTTAAGACTATGCTTGTGTGACAGAATGCATGTAAGGCTCTTTTATCTTTTAGCTGCTTTCACTCCTTGGTGTTAACCCTGAGCATCACTTCAGCTAATAGTGGTAAACCCAGAACATTCAGGATAACTAATCTGACCCTGGGTAACTTCATTATAGCTGAATACCACTTGACGTTAACTGTTTTTACATAAATTTCTGAGCCCAATTAATATTTGCAGTTTACACTAAGGATATTAACACACTGGCTCTGGCTGTTGACTGTAGTTTACATAGCCTTTTGATTACTGCCTGTGGGTGCACAATGAAAATGTTCCCAGATTTAGTGCATTAAGGGCATGGGCAGGCAAATTGGAGCACAGCGCAAACATGATTCAACTATAAATCATTCACATGTGACTCCATTTAAGTATGAAATATACCTCTAACAGCAATGGAAACCTCATGCTAATACAAAACATAGCCCTTTGGCTGTCTTGTATTGTTACTCTCAGTTCTTGTTCTTATTTGGTTCCTCTCTGCTTTTTCTGTATTTGATTTTATTTTTTTATAGTTCATAGATTGTTTTCCTGTCCCTCAAATGCTTGTTCATGCTTTGTCCTTAGGAGTGTGAGTATGCGCTTTACAAATTTTGTATTTATTATTATTATTGACAAGAAATGGACCAACTGTATTGTGAAGTAAATATTATCAGACCTCTGCCTCAATAGGTCTTGGTGGTCTTATTCAGAGTGCATCATATATATAGAGAGGGCAATGGTGTAATGGTGGTGGAAAGTGTGTTAATATAATAGCCTAACCTTCTGCATGGCATCATCAGAGTACATCTGGCTCAGCTGACATTCCAAAGTTGATATTGTGGACTGAAGCTCTGAGAACCATATGCACATTTGTACAGACATATACATATTACGAAACATCAAAACAGGTATCTAGAAGTTAATTTACATGCAAATATCTTTATTCAAATATAACTACAAATTTTAGAATATATAAACAGACAAAACATTTGAAATAAAAACCTAAGCTTAAAATAAAAGTCATCATATAAAAATAAATCACAGGCTACCTCGGACATCATTTTCCACCTCCGTCCTCCATCGACGCAAACAGTCACGAAGTACTCTCAGCTCATTGTCATTGACATGTCGTGGTGCTGGAAACACCTCTGTCTGACCTTCAGTCTGGCACTGGAGAGGTGAATCTTTCTGAGGTGTATGAGGCTCCGATAGATCTCCAGACGGAGGAGAGGGGGCAGCATCAACATAGCACATGCTCTGGTCAGAGGACTCTGTGGAGGCAAGTGACGAGGTGGTGCCACTCAAAGACTTGTTACTGGAGCTTCAACAAGGCACAATAACACAAAGCAGTGTATCATCACTTAAATCTGCCTCACGTTAACTCAATTATCATGTCATACAAAAAATGGTATGAAAGGCAATGATGTATGCTATCATATACTTGAACATTAAATATCTAGAAACTCAAACTTGAAATTATTAATATCATATGGTGCAGAGTCATGCTTATATAGGAGCATGTAACCAAAGTTTGCTTTAAAAAATAGTCCATGAAGAGAAAGACCGACAAATATAAGGATGAAGTTTAAAGACAAAAAAATGCAGAGATGAGGCAGGGGGAGAAAGAAAACAAGTTTGAAGTGTTCAGGAATAATGCTCATGGAAAAGAAGTGATCTTAATGCACATCTGGATACAAAAGGAAAAGATTTCAACTGCTTTGCTACACCCTAAACAGCTGGTGACTGTACATTATTGTTTTGGTGACAGGAGTTGTTGACAGCTTAGTAAAATTAATTCATTTCACTGAATGCGTCAAAAATGCATTGCAATTTGAAAAAAAATTGTTTTAAGTAAAAGTACATGTGGATTAATTTAAATTTTATGCTGATAAATGATGCAGCCAATGTGAAAATTTGTGATGAGATTACGCAATGAGGTGTCACCATAACAAGAAATCTACTTTTGTAAAATCATGAGAATTTAGATCGTGAGCTTTTTTCAATGGAGGTGGTAGCTCAAATATATCATGTAAAAAGAATAATACAGAGCTGAATGAGTCATAAGGTATGTGAGGAACTGGCATTTGTAATAAAATAAACCTAGTCATTTGAAAAAATTTTATTTATGTAGCTTTTAAGTTGGCTGTCATTTGTGGAAAAAAGAAATGCAGACCAAACAGGCATAGAAAATGCAGCCAAATATTCTGCCTGAATGAAAGTGGCTAATCACAGTTCAAAAATAAACTCAAACCAGCACCTTACATTTGCAGACAAATTTTTAAATATCATGACAAGTACATGAACTATGATATCAAAAAATCTTTTAATAAGTTTATCAAATTTAGTATCCTTGATGTGGAATGGTTACTGAGTGCTGAAATACTGCAATTATGTGGCATACCTGATGCTTTGCTTAGGTGACTCCATGTCCACATCACTGGATGACAAACATGTGGAGTTGGATGTAGGGGGCTTACTTTCTGCAAACTCTAGTGCATACTGAAGAATATCATGAAGGGGGCAGCGTTTGCTTCCAGAACCATAGTTCATGAACCTAAGAAACCCCACATTATGTTTTAATGCAAGCTTATTATAGATGGGTCTCTAGAAACATAGCATCTTCTAAGAACATGACTATTTTCCATAAAAAGGACACACAACTGTTTCTTCAGCACTCAGGCCAATATCTACTCAAACATAGCTCAACAAATCTACAAACTAAAAGCTTTGTTTAAACTGGTATGTCTATAAGAAGATCATTTTTTAAAACAGGTTTAAACAAAAGACAAAAACTCAAGCTAAAATTCTAGCAAAGAAAAACCTTCTTACCTGTCTAATTTTGACTGGACTTGAGACAGTTCCTCTTTCAATATTCGAGATCGTTCTCTTCGTTGCCGGGTTATGCTCTTGTTATTTTCTAAATATCTGCATTAGGAGATTGACTTTCAGTCAATTCAGTGTTCAGTAGACTTTCAGTATTACCTAACTGCTTCGAATCATCTCATAAAAGGCTTTTGCTTTTGGAAAAAACATTTGAAAACACACTTATTGATGCAGTTGTAGACTGAACATAATATTCTGGAAAACTTTGAATTCTATTAGAAATCCATTTACTTCATTCACTGTAGGTGCTTATTTTTATTTTTGTTTTGGGAATATTTAAAGCAAACAAATATGAAAGCTTCTCACCTATCTACGTAAATGACCCGTGGAAATTCTATCTTGTTGTGTATTTTTTCTGGCCGCCCTAACTGTTGGTTGAACTGGAACCGTGACAGCTCAAAGGTTAGCACGGGGGGCAGACGAGTAAACCAGAGCTGTGAATAAAAATGCCAGGAGTCACGGACAAAAACATACATGATTGTGATATGTTCATGTTTGAGCAAGAAGTGCCACCCAAGACTCCCCTTGTCCCCAACCCAAAACAAACAAAAACATGAAATCCTAATAATAGTGGAGACTTCAAGGTTAACAACATGCATGATTCTGCCGTACAGCTTTAAGATGTTAACCACCATCAGAAAGAGGATAACCAAACAAATAAAAAGGTAACTTAGTTTTGCAGAACACATCCCCGGCGTTGAAAGAAACCACTTTGAAAACTATGAATGACAGAGTAAGGTGCCAACTGCGGTTTGTACCTCTTGGCCAGACTTGAGAGAAGATGCATCTTTGTTGACAGCCTCTATCTCGTCCTGCATAGTGGTGGCTTCAAGGCTTTCGTGGATGTCACGAAATCCATTCACCTGAAGAGGGAACTGTCCAAAAGTCTCTTGCTTGGTGAATACTTTGCCTGCACAAAGAGACTGGTCTTTCTTTATGCATGTATATTAAACGAGATGGAGGTATGCAAGTCAAAAACAACACTACAGATGGTTTTTGCAAAACAAACCATTACTATTTCTCTATATAAATACTGATATTCACATGTTCTCAACAGCGACATTAACAATTAAAAAAGTCAGGAGATCCACAAAGACAGAAAAATTACTCTATACCTTTCATGCATCCTTAATTTTGAGATTAAAGTTCATCACTGAAAAATCATGAAGTGCTTTTAGGGAGTATTAAGAGAGTGGAGTGGGTGGAAAGATGGGAATCAAGACACCAACCTTCATGCACACCTTCAGCCCGAAACTGGCCATAAAACAATTCAGTTACAGGATTTGTAAGTGCAGCAGTGGCCAAGTTTCCCCTGTAAATAAAACAGTAAATTGCATCAAGCAGGATCCTCTGTGGTCTCCAAATTGGTAACAACAGTGTTCAACATTAAAGTCAGTCTAAAAATGGTGCAATCTTGGAGCCAGCTCATTTGGGATCTGTTGGATCAATAAAAGTTCTAGATCAATGTGGATGTAATGGGACAAAAATGAATACAGGCACACTCTCAATCAAATTCTGAGAAGAAGGAAATATGGAGTGTGACTTACGGCTCTCCTGAGGAAGGATTCACATGGTCAGCCTTGAAGGCATCTTCAAGCCATTCCAAGAGCTTGTGCTGAAACTCGCTTACATCCTATCAAAAACAAAATCGATTTAATGTCACATAAAACTTACTGAATTTTCTTCTTACAAAAAAGACTTTTTATTGGTTATTATGATGGGATACACCTCTAATTCATTTGCTCTAAAAATCAGCTCTTAAAGGTATACTACACAGCAAAGACTATAAGTAAATTGTATCTATAAATGACTGGCAGTACAATGCCAACCTCTGCCTTTGCAGCCTAACATCTGAGGACATGTATCTTGAGAATGGAAAGAAGTTATCCACCCACACTTGGGAAAATGGTACCCTATAATAAGATCAATCCAATGATCTGAAAAGTGAACAGCAATATTCTTTTGTCTTACTGGCTTGAGGGGAAGGGGTATCTCTTTCTGTTTATTTGCATTTAATAATAATATATTTATTTGTATGTTGCTTTTCCCCACCATTAAAGGTGAGCTCAAAGCGCTTTACTAAAAAGAAAAATACACAAACATTATAATAATGGATTCTGGTCTCAAAAGCAGTTGCAGAATCACTGAAAAATAGCCATTTGTTTTTCTCTTCATAGAACAATCCACAGGATTTGTGTCTTAATGTTGTACTTTGTTGCTTGTTGTTTGCAATGTTCATAAGAATTTTGTGTACAGCACATATAGCATTAAAACGTGCTATAAATTTCAGTTTAGTATATTTTCTTCTGTAAGGATCCCTGAACTGCTTTGGATGTTTGGTAAAGCACTCTATAAATAGCTATTATTTATATCTATTTTTGTTAAAGGCTTTGAGCTTGCCTTTGATGGTGGAGTAAAGCCAGGTTTAAATTTCAATAATTACTATTTTGCTATAACCTTTTTATGCCTGCCCATCCACAATTAAAAAAAGACAATCTTGTTACAAGCAAACATTGTAATATGTCTTCTTTGGTTAGATGTAGTTATATAGATGTAGTTATACCTGTTGACTGTCAGTAACTCCTGATGGTGATGAGAATGCTTCTTTCAAAATATCTACAGCTTTGGAGGGATCTACATATTTTCTAGTTGATCCTATCATAAGACCGAACAGAAGACGAAGTTCCTGCATGAAGCGTAGATTCCTTCTTTCCTGTAAAATGGAAGACATCAGAGCATTAAATAAATCACCTATGATTCATATCAGCTGGATATATGTTTGATACAAAACATCATGGTTAGACAATAAAAAATTAATCAAAAATGCTGGTACGATTCAGATACATGACTCATAGCTCATACTACTCAACCTGTGCAATATGCATGATTTTGTATTAAATCACCCCCCCTCCCCAACTCTTTCCCTTCCCCCACACAAGCAAACATATATTCAATTCAATACAACTTTATTCATCCACAAGGGCAATTAGTTTTAACTCACATTTAGGTTGCTCACAGAATCAGAGGGCATTTGAAGTGCAGAACCATGCGCCTGAATTTGGGCAAGTAGAACAATGACTGCAAGACATTATCAACATTCAGTAAGTTAACTGGAAAATATAATTTCTATGATGTGGAGTAGTGATTGTCGACATTTAAACATTTTATCACTTATAATTTGTCCTTGTGTACGCTGATTTTAATGTTTAATACATCAAACATAAAATTAACTTTGAAACTTCTGTACACCACCAGTTCTGTTGCAAAAATGTACACAAGAATTGACTTTCACCAAAAGTTCTTAGAGAACTCATGGACAGTCATGCACATGACACCAAATAAAAAAAAATTATATCAAAACAGAGACATTAGCATACCCAACCTTACTCCTGCCCCACCTTGCTGGGTAGGCAGAGGTGGGGGAGGTGGAGAGATAACTGCTACTTGCAATATGATAATGTATCTGGTCTTTTGCAGCTACAGTTTTCTTGAACATAAGCAGTTGAAAAGCCAGACAATCAAATATCGGCAGACAAAATTCTCATAGGCTTCCCAATGCACCACTCAACATTAGGCACCACCTTCTCTGCCAACTGATGTTTTTGGTAACAACGTCAGTTAATAAAAGGGGTCACTGATGACAGAATTAGTGGCCTATGCCATCTGGTCATGGTAAGTTAAAATAAAAATACAGACGCATTTATTTGCAATACACTCCAACAGTCAAATGTCTCCTTCGTTGACCAAGTACTTGTAGCTAGCAATAAAAGAAGGGGTGTTGGAAAAAAAAAAGATGATGGGGGGAGGGAGGGGAGTAAGAAACCAGGCAAGGAATTTTAATTCTCCCCATTTCCTTTGTGGACCACCTTAGACATGCAGATACACTGGTTTTATGCTGGCACCCATAGGCTTGCTGCTTCAAAATGTAAAAATGTTAACTTGAAGAAAGTACCTGTATGACTGCACTGAACCAGCAGGTGTTCCCCACATTCTTTAAGCCCACTGGCCAGCCTTCCTGGCGTCTGCGCTCATGAGGGTTGAGTGGGTCAACAAACCATACTTCTCCTCTTTTCCTCTTGGTGCCAGCTTTAGACTCAGCCAAGCTCGCTTCCAGAATTCTGGTAAATGGAAAAACAACACTACATAACTCAAGTAAAGTTTACATAACACCTACTCTTTGAAGTTAGATAACCTTTATGAACGTCTGCAAAATAAGCAAATTTTACATGGAGCTCTCTATGTATTAATGAGACTTAACACACTGAGCCCAGGGCTTGAATTATGATACTGACCCTCACATATGCATAAATTTGAAGCAAAAAAAAAAAACAAACAAACAAAAAAACAAAATAAACATAAAACAGAAAGATAAATAAAACTATTTCTACCTCATTTCATCATAAATATTGCAGTTTTTTGTAAATCCAAAAGAAAATTAGGTATATCAGAAAACTTTGATACAAGGTCATACACAATAACTGATCACTACAATGTTTAGTCCTGATTTCAGAGGATTGTAATGATTACACATCATGTAGAATAAATAAACATAACTTATGATATTGAATAACAATTTAAGTGTCAGAAAAAGACTAAAAAATCACTAGCCATCTTCACATGCACACGCCTGTTGCCTTTATTTTTGAAAATGGTACATCCAGAAAAATTCACATTTTCAAATTTACATCTTGTTCCTTCGTCAAAGGATTAACTCTTTTTAAATGCAATTCATGCAGGTACATGACTGGATTTTGTTTACATAGCTTTATAGTAAAGATTACTGAATATCAATTATGATGAACATGGGTGGGCAGCCCAATCTTAATCATTGCTGAAGGTATGTAACTTAAATGCAGACTTAATGAGGTACAACCCCTGCTAATGTGGGGGAGGGGGTAAACTGGTGTTTTATGCTCAACCAGAAACTTAGGCTATATCATGGCAAGGCAGCCAGTCCTGTAAACAGATGCCACATACAGAGAAAGACAAGAGCTGAACCCTGTATTGGTGACAGGCGTTAACTGTCGTGCCACCAGACCACCCCTTGCTAATGTGGAAAATCTGTGAATAACCCTAGACTCCCCCAAAAATTAAAAAGCTCAAACAAACCAAAAATACTATTTATAAAAAAAGAATAATATATATTTTATGCACCTTTGACTAAGTAAACTTTCTTCCTTTATGTTTTCTTTGCTCTTTTCACTCTATGTGCATTATCTGTAATAGCCTGCAGTAAACTGCAAAACTTTCCAGAAATTCCCACTTAATGAGGACAAAACTAAACTTTTACAAAATGAAAAAAAAATGCTGACTATAGGATAAAAACAAAATATGGATCTGAAAGTGTTTAACAAAAGTGATCTCATAGGGAGAGAAAGGTCACCTGCTTATGTCTTGCTCTTCTCGAGTGACTTGACCACCAAGAATTCCCTGTGAATCTTGCAGACTTGCATTTATGGCTTTGTCAATATCATTTCGTTCACCCGTTTCCTGGGTTAAGTCAATAACTGGAATAAATACAAAATAATGTCAATGGATATCTCAAAGTACCCTGCAAGTGGATACAATTAAAATAAATATTATGTTAATAATGTTATAGATAATTTTAAATAATATATATTACAAATTAATATTAAGACTAATAAAAGATAGGTGAAACATGATAACACTTTATATCCAGATGAACAATACGAGAAATAATAATGTGGTAAAAGTACAAGAGACAAGGAGTTTTGTCTTGTATGCAATTAAAAAAAAAAAGAATAAGAAAACCCCAGCTTTCTTCAACTAGCAATAATACCTTTCTGAACACATGAAATTTCATTTTAAAGAAACCCATTTGTCTCACCTGGATTTTTTGCCAACTGTGACACCTGTGTAGGTATCTTTTTCGCAAGAGGCTCCTGCTTCTCTTGGACAGTGACTGGCACCTTGGTCATTTTGGGTGTACGCAGCTACACAGATACCATTGGGATAGGTTAAGACCAAGTAGTAGTAATAATAAACATGTGATTTATATAGCACATAATGCCAATCGTGAGGGAGAATGTTTTCAGCACTTAAGACAAGTAGGAGACATAGAATACAAAGGATGGACAAGAAACAACTAGGAAGACATTTATTAATCAAAGACAAACAGAGAAAAGTTGTAAATGATGCCAAACCAACGACTAATCTCAGAACAAGACTTGGTAAGGCAACAGTAGAAATGATCAACTGAACAAAATGTTGAGAAGTAGCGGTGTCAGCCTCCTGGCCAAATTCAAACTCTGCAAGAGTTCTGCTGTTCTTCCCTTTTTTTGATGTACTTGCAAAAGCTAGACATTGACAATGGACTTTGAATAGACTGAAGCCTCTGTAATGAAATACTTTGAGATTCCTAAACTCTTCATGGACTGAACTGGAAAAAATGGTTAATATTTATGTTTATGGTTGCAGCAGAGATGACACCATTATAGGCAGTTGCAAAGAGATACTCCCATGATTAACAGAACGTCATAAAGGTTTTTGACACACAACAGGTCTTGCCAAGGCTACCCTGCAATGCATGGTGGAAGGAGACAAAGGCTGAGCAGCTAGGCAAAAGCTTGTCCACACACATCTGGGGCCAATCAAGTTACCCCAACTCTCTTGTGTCTTCTATGTTCATCTTTTACTACTTGTCTGCATATTTTTTTTCCTTTGATCCTTGGTATTCTGTCCATGTCTCCTACTTGTCTTAAGCTTTGAGAGCATGTTCCTTTGTGAGCATGATTGTGTACTGTATAAATCACATGTTTATCCCTATGCTTTGTGAAGGACATATCATCCCCGATAGCCCTATCAGTTACTTCCTCTGCTTCTAGGGTTAAGGGGCTAAACTAAACAAGGGTCACTGCTTAAAAGAGGCTGCTACAGCAAAAGAAGACTGGTGGCTTGTAGGATGTCAACTTTGTTGGACACAGAGAGAGATCATTTGCACCATGAACCCTGATATGTACTGTGTAGATGCTAATGCTGCTGCTTTTTGTCACATTTTTAGGTGCAAAGCCAAAGCTAACATTCTTGATGTTTCATAAGAGGACAGCATTATATAGACAACTAGCAAAATGCACATTTACTTAAACATCAAACTAAAAATCCAAAAATCCCTTTTTACATTAGCACTGTATTTTTTACCCCAATTAAACTGGTCTTGAAATGACCTTATATCTTGCTACCTGTCTTCGGTGAATGGTGTCATCCTGCACTAACATGTCCACCACATCTTCCAATTTGAATTTCCCCTCTTTTGTACAGCAAGCACTAATGGCCTCATCAATTACACACTGATCGTCGATTCCTGTGACCTCCCTGATCTTGGCATATGTGACACTCAGCCCATCATCACGAATACGCTGCAACAATACAGCAATGTTATTTCTTGCATGGTTTTATGTATACATGTGCATAACTGTGTATATGCACATACACACTTCTACATACATAAAATAATAATGATTTATATAGAGCCTTTCCAAAAACTTTGCTCAGAGCACTTTACATAAATGATATATAGGCTAAATCATAACCATCCACATAAAATGCACATATAACAGACACGCTTACTTCTACAACAGACACTACTCACAAAAAAAGTAAATTACAGACAAACACTATGCATGCTCAGGGTCAGGACAGGGTCACAGAGATGTTGTTGTTCTGAAAAGATGTGTCTTAAGTTTAGACTTAAAGGTGGTAAGAGAATCAGAGTGACTAAGGCTGATAGGTAATTCATTCCAAGTTGATGGGGCTTGATATAGGAGAATGACCTCTGTCCATATGTCTTTGTCTTAGAATGACTTGAAGAAGCTTGGTGTTAGAAGGTAAGTGAAGAGGTCAACCGGGCGTATTAGATGGAAGTGAGTTCAAAAAGGCAAAGAGGGCCAGTGCCAAAAACAGCAGAGTAAGTCAAAGTGAAGAGTTTGTAGCTATATGATCCATGACTGGCAGCCAGTGAAGAGTGTGTATGATAGGTAATATATGCTCATATCTAGATGGTCTGCAGACGAGACGAGCAGCATTATTCAGGATTCTTTAAAGTCTGTCAAGAAAATACTTGGGAATTCTAGCTAAAATAAAATTACACTAGTCCATCTTTGATAAGCATAAAGGCACAGATTAGAGTTTTAGATGCATCGATGGTAAGATATGTGTATACTACAGGTGTATGCATGCACAAGTATGGAATGCTTTCCCTTTTTTGAAGACAAAGTAAATATATATAATGGATGCAAATATATAAATACTTTATGCGAGTATAAATTCACATATATTTTATATACACACTCATATATACTATGTATATACATTATACATATATATGCATGTGTTAGCATACACATACAGATAATATGCATACACAAACATTTATCTACACATGTACGTACATAGGTGCATAACCACACACTTTGGCATAATGAGATTGATAGAATAGACTAAACGTTTTTACAATTTCATGATATAACTCCTTTTCATCTTTGAATTGAGAACACCTTTTTTTTTTAAATCCTTAAAAATCCCCTTTAGTCAAAAACACGTGTTATACTCCTCACCAAAATAATCAATGATAGTTCACCTGTGGTGTCAAAGTCTTTTTAAAATAAAGTTTTATTCTAGTGAAGGACTATTTTCAGAACTGTTCAACCTATTGTAAAACCTATATAAAAATAATGATATCAACTTTAGGTGATCTATTCATATTGCTAATTCCAATACAAAACTACTATGTAATGATGCTCTTGTTTATTATGTAAATTATTCAAACTATGTAAATTATCCTCCAACCCCTATTAAAAAAAAATCCCAACAAAATAGTTAGTCTTAACTATGGTACATTCTAAATTTTGCTGCAAATAAATGATCATTGATATATCTGTGCAGCAGAAAGTGCACTTTCTATAGCTCGCAGTAAAAAAAATTGCTTCCATAAGCTAATTAAAACAAAATTAGTCATTGTGCACTTAATATCCCCATATTTTTTATTCACTACAAGGCTCACTGTTAATCTATCCAGCTCGTGATGTCAAAATGTGTCGAATGTATTAACAAAAGTTCCCAAGACCTTACTGTACCAACTTCAGCACCAGCAGAGCCTCTACCCAATGTTTGTAATTCCTAAGAGATGACAGGTAGCGATAATTACGTACACGCCCATTTATCACATTAGTTTAAATATCTTAGTTTTTTTAGGCATATGCATATATGTCAACAAAGTAAAAGCATGATTATGTCACAAATGAAGTATATTTTACCAGATGAACCATTACTGCATCGAGTCGCAGAAGCCGGAGGCATCAGATTTGACCAAAAACATTATTTGGAAGAATGCCAATTAGATTTTTAAAAAGTGACAGTTAAGTATCATTAACTGGAAGTAGCCGCTGTGAAATCCATCTTTAAAATATTCACGAGAGTATCATGCATACAACGGATGGAGGCAAAAATCATTTACCTTGCTATTGTGTTGTTGCAAACTCGACTGTTCCACGGTCATGGTGGAATTCCGGTCGCACAAAAATGGCGACCATCAACACATTCCTTGCCGATCACTATTTGTGTGAACGTTGGCGTATAAACCAGAATGCACTTGATTACATTACTGTCTCCACAGACGGCCACACATAACCTGCTCTTTCACATTTGACTCGATTATGAAACCGGAACAAGCCCTTTGATTCCTGGTGTTTCACTACGACATCTCCGTTTTAACGATGTGGCGTCTCCAATGACTGGAACAGCTACGGAATCTTTGTTAATGCGTCTCTTTTGAGTTCTGTGCAACTGGAATTATTTGACACTCAACCCGAGCATTAGAAGAATCAGGAAGAATTTGTTATTTTCTAATGGCTCACTTGCATTCATGACTTCTATTCATTTTGAAACCACAAAGCGACCTTAAAGTCTCAGTACCTTCTTGTCTTGGTTACAGAAGCAGACGAATCTTTCGGGTGCATTAAATTTTAAAGCTATCTATGCTACATTTACAAATGGTAAAAAAACATGCATACACCAATTAAGGTTTAAATATTTCAAAAAACTATTTTTTTCCAAAATAAATTTATATATAAAACATTGATTCCATATTTTAGTAGAACCCGTGTACTGAATCGACCAATCAGACGTCGAGTTTGATCCTGGCAGTAAACCTAGGAGTTTTATGACCCGAGGCTTCTCTCAATAATACCGCATTGCAACGAACACATACATCCAAAACAATGTCTTTCCTAGTCGATTCTTGTCTAATGCTTTTTTCTCAGGTAATGGTTTACTCGTCTTCCCAGATGGATGTTGCTAGCTACATTGCTCACTTACTATTAAAGATAATCGTATTTCATTGCCGCCTTGGCTTAAGACGACTGTAATTGGCTACGTGTTAATCGCAGTCGCGTTAATGAGTAGGAGGATGTTATGATCAGCCGATTCTGACTGGAATACAGTTTACTGCCTTTTTGTGGGACATAGATCAGTTGGATTTCAGACAGTGTTCTGTTCCTGAGACTGAGAAGAATGAACAAGATAACGTTCCTTTGGCCTTACTGATCTTTTTATACAAACAATATGGGGCAAAAAATGACATGAAACTGATCAGTGAGGTTTGTGTGTCGATGGGTGGGTTGTGTGAGTGTTCAAGGGGCTGAGGTATTAAGTTGATACTGATCCACAAGCCTGAATAGCCCCTTTGAACCTCCTGCTAGCTCCTGTAACTTATCTTGATTCATTATTCATCATGTTTAAACATTATATATATACATGAACATTTGAAAAAAGCATCATACACATACCCTTAAAGTGAACATGCACATTTGTTTTATAGGTTCTGTTCTTTGGAGGTGGATGGGTCTTCTTCTTGAAGCAGCTGTTTCGTGACTATGAGGTTTGGAAATTGAGAAGTTAAATTTTATATAAACTTCAATCTATAATTGAACACTTATTGTCTGAATGATTCTTAAATAAAATAAGTAACATTTTTACATCAATACATTAACACTGTACTTCTATTTAGTAATATTTATTTAACAGTTTATTTAAGATTTCTGCACAAGTTTATTTCTAGTTTATTCAAGGCCCATCAAGTCTCTTCTGATATGATTATTTGTCATTAATATATTTTTGTAGCATCTGTAGCTCTAGAGCTCTGTGTTACAAAAGATAATAAAATTTAACCAATAAGGCCTCCTTCAGTCAAAGTTTACCATTGCTGGTGTATCCTAGTATTAACAGTATCCCCAGAAAGGAACAGCTCATTCTTCTGGGTGATTTTAATGCCAGAGAAGGCACCAATCATGAATCATGGACCTTTTGCCTCGGCAAAGTGAAAACGAATAGCCTCTTACTGCTGCAGCTCTGCACTTCTCATAGCCTTAGCTTCATGTTCATATTTTATGACTAAACCTCAACACAAGCTCTTCTGGAAGCACCACCCTGGCATCAACTGGCCCCCATATATTACACACGTCCTGCATTCTCACTCATACCACAATGTGGACTGCAACAGACCACCCCTTGGTGTGCTGCATCGATATTAGCAAGATGTCCAACCCAGACTTAGTCTTTTGGAATGCATTTTGTGGGAAAATTGAATAGTTCAAAACCACTTTGACACTGTTGCTGTGAAGTGGGATATCCAACACAATATCTTCTTTAGCACAGCCATAGCTATCTCTGGGAGAAAGGCTGTGCAGAACATGACTAGTTTGTAGCCAGATTAACCAAACTACTACTCATCCTTGAGACTAAACTTGCTGCCCTTGTCAAATATAAGAGGTCATTAAAGGAGAAGAACCTTCAGGCTCTCAGGGCTGCCAGGAGTAAAGCCCAACAGTCAACCAGGCACCATGTAAATGAGTACAGCTTAGTACAAACATTGAGACTGATGCCAAAGTTGGAAAAATTTTAATCAGCAGCAATAAATTACGGTAATGGGGCTTACTGTGGAGGTTGTAAGTCCACTCATTGTAGAATGTTGTCAGTCATAAGCATACTCCAAATTGTACTTGTTCTTGTTTTAGGCTTTTTTTCATTTTTGGGTTCCACATTAATATGCCTTCTTTTATTAGTCACCACTACTGTTGTTTATCCTTCTGTCTTTCATATGCTATCCGTTCTTGTCTCAAGCTAAGAGCACGTTCCTCACAAGTGCGAGTATGGGCTATATATATTTTTGCATTTATTATTTTGATGGGATCTAATGTAAAAAGTTCCCACCAGCTCACCCGGTTTTGGGCAGCTCTCCTCAGTTGGGCCCATGTGGTTCCGAATCCTTTACCTCGCTGTCTACTGTTCTTTTCCAAGTCTGGCAAAGTGTGGAGGAGAGGGGCACAAAGTTTGCAGTTAAGGGGAGATAAATAATGTGCTAAAGTAACAAGTATAGTTTTATCTCCTTACAATTGCTTGCTGACCAGGTCAGATGGTAGTGGTTATGTAGGAGGAAAGGGTAAAGAGACTACCATCATACCAAGGGGAAGATAAAAGTTGCGCTGCCATACAGTTCTCTTGTTTGCTAGCTGGCTCCCTTCTCCCTCCTTCAGTCATTTCATTTCCTACTTGGGGTACCTCAAATTTTGTCAGAATCTCAGTGTAGAAGAGCTTTTCATACTACAGAATAGATTTTTTTCCTTTCATGTGGAGTTGGCAGTGGTCCAGTGATGGGTAGAACAAATAAACATGGTTTGGAGCAAAATACACCAACCTAAGTACAACCTTCCTACTGATGCAAGGAACTTTAATTCCAGATTAGATTGGACATACTTTGGATTTTCATTGGTATCAGTTTCCACCATCATAAACACATCACCATATGCTATAAATAGGATTTCCTCTGGGTGTTGCAGGTCCACCACTCTGTTGTGTTGCTTGTATTCTCAGTGACCTTCTCCTTGTCCTGCACCATGTTTGAACTTATAATCTTTGAGATCCTGGGGATCATGGATTCAAGGTCTGTATCTTTCACTGGATATTGTCATGAATAATAAATCAGAGACAGGCTTGTGTCTGTGTGATGCAAAAGTTCCCACAGTTATGTTTATAATTTATATATTTGTTCTATCGAATTCCCCTTTTTTTGTAAGTGAATACAGTGTCTTTTCTTTAACAGTCTTTGTTTATTTTGTGTGGTGTGTGTGTGTGTGAACAAAATATATTTAAAAAAAATCACACCAGTAATAGTTTTTATTTGATTTTCTCTGGACATAATTGAAAAACTTATTCATCTCATTATTTTATTAATACTTCTTTTGCTTTTATTTAAGTACTTATTAATAATGGGTCTTTGTAATCCAAACTTTGGAAAAATTAGATAAAGAAATATGTGTTTTAAGCTTATTGTATCTGTTTCTTTTGCAGCTCTCGTTTCTTCCATTGGAAGCTTGGGCTTTATGCCATCCTATTTGTACTGATTGCTGTCTTACCATTTTATCTAGCCTACTTTGCCATTGGTACCATCAGACTAGGTAAATTTGTTCAGAATCATTCTTCTTTGTTTTCACCATTTCATAGGCTGTGTAAAATACTGGTAAATAATTGATAAAGATATAAAAGCATGAATATATACACATAACAAAACAGATCCCCCTTATCTATGCCTCACAGACTAAATGCTTATTACCAAAAAATATTGATATCCAAGGATTAGTATATAAAAAACGTTCAAGTAAGATTAGAACCACCCATATGCATATCATTAACACAACTGTCAAACTTGTAGTACTTGGTTTATTTATATATAAACCACATTTAGAAATATAATAGCAATGATAAGATCAATAATTTTTGGTTTTTAATAAATACAATAGAGAGGTGACTACAAAACAAAACAAAAAAAATTAAGCGCAGTTCCATTTCATGATCTTGCCTACCTCACCTTTCACTGCACTTAAGGACTGAATAGGTTTCCCTCAAAGTTACCTCTAGATATGGATCGCATACCTTCTTTATGTCTCCACCATTACCTCTCATCTAACATTTGGGTAATCAAGATTACAAACTTTTTTGGAATTATATTCTAGAACATTTTTAAAAATATGTAATGGAATTTAAAGATATTTTCCCTCTAATCATTAAAAAATGATTTTAATTTTATATAGCTTGAAAAGAGAAAGTTATATTTTATTACTATTGCCTATTCTTTTTAAGGAGGAAGTTTTCTTTTCCTCAGAGGTCATATTTTAGTAACACTAATGGTGTACCTGTTCTCCACAGATATGCATCACCTTGAGTTGTTTTAGTCAGGTGTGTCATAGTTGCTAGCTTTTTTTTCTTTAGCTTCTTTTTATTTACACATACATTTATTAGTACCACAGAAGCAGCATGTGAAGGTAATGATTGCGTTTGGAGCCTGGTGTGCCATTCTGTACCTCTTTTGGCGAATAGGTGATCCCTTCCCTATTCTGAGTCCCAAGCATGGTAAGCACAAACTATGATTCTTTTCTTGAAGATTGTCATATAAAAAGACAAGCAATAGTTTAAAACAGCATAAATGAGTCACTCAAATATGATTTTTAGCAGAAGATGAAAGGATAACACCATGCTTGAAAGGGAATTTCTATAGTAAGATTGACATAATTGTGTAGCGCTTACTAAACCAAAACGGTATAGACCAAAATGGAATAAATGAGAGATTTACATTTATCTTTTTGGCAAAGTTGGTTGATTAATCTTGTGAGGTAAGCAAAATAGCAATAAGTTGATCAAGAGATTTGTTAGAATTAGCCAAAATCTCAGTTTCTGACCTTTTCGTTTTTTAATGTATTCCAGGAATATTTTCCATTGAACAGTGCATTGGGCGAGTGGGTGTAATTGGTGTCACTCTTATGGCCATTCTTTCTGGATTTGGTGCTGTCAACTGTCCTTATACTTACATGTCATACTTTGTCAGGTTTGTTAATTTCTTTCTTTATTAATATCATTCTGGAGATCAAAATTACGGCTTATTTTTGTTCTTGGCATGTACAGTATTGATAGTTTGGATAAATCCAAAGAATGCATCAGTGTATCTTTATGTGAACACACAAATGCATATATGTTGCATATGAAATTGTATGTGAAGGTGCACGTGTTTATGTGCATGAATATGTAAAAACATCAAAAGTTTTGGGCATTTCCACAGATTTGTGTTCTTTACCAAGTATTTGAAAAGCTCACCTTGTTGATCATTTCTCTCTTTGTTTTGTTTGTTTTTTTCATTTCACTAGACATGTCACAGAAACAGACATTCAAGGAATAGAAAAGCGCTTGCTACAGACCCTGGAGATGATAATTGTGAAAAAGAAAAGGTAAACAGATTCATTTTTGCATTCCATCAGTGTTGTAAAAAGCACTGTCGAAAGTAATATCATTATTTAGTGTTGTAAATTTTCAGTCAAAGAGGATTCCATTATTCAGTGTTTTCTGTCAGAAGTGATCATTATCTGAGATCAAACTTTTCCTGACCTTTTTTTTTTTAAATCCATTTTCTACCTGCGTCATTTATGAGATGCTCAGAATCTGTCGAAATCTTATAGAAAGATGATCATTGCATAATAGAGTATTGATGCAGATTTGCTATCTGATTTTTTAAAAAGATGATCCCTTGCATGTTTTGATTATTCTTCTTTATATTGGGGATAGTTCTGTGTTCATTTTTAATCTAGAACACTAAGGAGAAGATGGGAAGACCTTACATTATTTTTACTTTGTGCACTTTTAACTACTTCTATTATGTATTTTCAAACTGATTTATTCATTACAAGCAGTAAGACATTTAAAAGTGTCTTGTGTCAAAAACAAAAAAAAAAGAGAAAAGAAAAGGAAAAGTACAAACTGCCAATATTGTTATATCTCTAGGGTGGCTCTTGCAAAGAGAGAGAGTTTACGACAAGCCCGGTCAGTGACCTCGGGTGGAATCTGGAGCATGCTTAAAAATGTTGCCACTGGCAGCAGCACAGAGAGTATCCTTCTTTTGAGCAAGTTGATTGCATAGTTCTTCTTTTGGAGGCCATCCTTAAACTGCTTAGCTATAAACAAACTTTTCTCGTTGCTGAAAATATATGATAGTGTTTTTTTTTTGGGGGGTGGGGATGGGAATATTTTTCACAGTATCATGGTAAGCACAGTGATCCCTAGTATTAGCTTATTGCTCTTCTGTTTCTTTTGCTCATGGAAGAAAAAGCTGCCTTTGAAATTTCAGAAGACATAGCTACTGTTTTCTTTTATGTGAGTCTGATGCCAGTTACAAGTAGTTGTTTTTGATAGTGCTGTCTGCTTCATCTTTTGTTGGTACTTTTCTGTTCGTTGGTACTTTTCTTAGGCTGCCTTGGTGCTGAAAGCAGACTTCTTTAACCTCTATGGTACAAAAAGACATTGTGAACTGGTACAAATGAACCACATTTAGCAATTGTAATGAGAACAACAGACTGACTTAACCTAAATAAGATGTAAGTCATCTGAAACAAGAGATAGGAGCTCTTGAGGAACTCAGTCGACAGCTTTTTCTGGAAACAGTAGATTTGCAAGAAGCCATGGTGAGTAGTGCCTCAAGGTTGTTCTTTTTGTAAACCAATCACAGTGTTTATTTTAGCAATGTTTCTGATACATGAATGGATGAATGGCAACATAATATACCCTCTTTTTAGTACTAATAGATTAAGTTAGCATTCTCCTCTCGTGTGTATTTTACTTTGATTTATGTGTTTTTTTATCATCTACAGTAATTTTAACCTTACAGCCTTGCTGACTGACATTCTTTTACTCCAGGACCGAATAGATTACTCAAAGACATTCAAAGGAAAATACTTCAACTTTCTGGGCTACTTTTTCTCCACCTATTGTGTTTGGAAAATTTTCATGGTATGCTTTTATTTTTTTTTAGTTTGGTCTTTGATCATGGTTACATGGAAAACAATTTTATATTATAATATCAGTATCTTGTCTATTTTGGAAACCAACATTGTAGGATGAATTCTGTCTTGAGAATCTGTAGGAAATTTGCGAATTTAATTTTTGTGTGTGTTTATTTATAGGAATGAGAACTTTGATGCACAGAGAGTGTGATCTATTCTGCATAAGTTCACATTATTATTATTTGTTTGACTAGTAAACACTAATCTCATTGCAATATTCTTGACTTTAAAAATAAAATTATATATGCCATGATATTACTTAGCTTTCTTAAAATGTGAATTTGTTTGTTTATTATACTTAATACTGTTTTTACATCTGGTTTCACATTTGTTTTGATTGTAGCATAATATTTATAACTTTGATTAACGTCTATGTCAGTTATCTTAATCCATGAAAAATGTAATTATCAATATCTTTTAATTTGCACAGGCAACAATCAACATAATCTTTGATCGTGTGGGTAAAGTGGATCCAGTTACCAGAGGAATAGAAATTGCTGTAAAATACTTTGGGATTCAGTTTGATGTGAGTCATAATTTTAAAAAAATATTGCTTATGAATGAATTGTGAAACAGGAATGTACTCATTGCCATTAAACGATTCCAGTTAGGGCAAAGGAAAACTGCATGAAACCTAGGTTTTAAGAGGCAATGGTGAGTTAACTGGGGAGACACTAGATCTATAGTCCATCTAAAGTGCAGCTACCATTGATATCTTACTTTTTCCAGGCACAAGATTTTCTTTTTTTTTGAGGAAGGTGATTCTATGTTTTGAAACTGATTAGCTGCTTACGGAACTGCTCACAGCTGTCCAATGAAATGAGTCATTGTGGTTTTTAATTTTTACTGTAGGTCAAGTTTTGGTCACAGCAAATATCCTTCTTGCTAGTTGGTATCATCATTGTGTCCTCCATTCGAGGATTTCTAATCACACTCACAAGGGTATGCCACATCTTTTCTTTACCAATTTGTACGTTTCAGTGTTTTTAGAAATAATCTTAGAGCATTGTCTAATATTATCTTCATAAAAAATTTGGTTCCCTAATAAAATAATAAAAGTTTTTCCAAATATTTTTACTTTAGCAGATAATTGAATTTATGGTTCAAGCTAGTTCAGCTAATTTAATTCAGGAAAAAACTTTGCTAGAGTTTATTCTTATGCAACATACATTGTTTTTGACTGTGCAGTTTTTCTATGCTATTGCCAGCAGCAAGTTTGCTAATGTGATTGTCCTCTGCCTTGCACAAATCATGGTAACTTGTGTTTAGTATTTTATAAAGTTCCAGCTTTGACATTTACAAATCTGAATATTTTTCTTCATATATAACATAATCTTTTATCAGTATAAAGGTGTGAACATTATGAATCTCTGACTCTTGACTAATCTGACCAGTAACATTTTTTTCAAAGACATTTTTTCTTGCTTGTCTACGCTTTTGCTTCCAGACTACAAACTGTGTAATTGACTTTTAATGATTATTTTGAGATTACTATTTTTGAAGTCAGCAAGTTTGAACTTTAAGCTCACTAGAAAGATTCTAAATAATACATTTAACCATTTACATATGTACATTTATGTTTTATACATCATTTCTACTTTGTAAGTTTAAAAACAAATTTAATTGCATAATAATTTGGAAGCAAAGGGTTAATAATCAAGCGGCCAAAAACTAATGGGCGATTTTGTTACTTTTTCTTTCCTCTTCCTAATGGATACACATTATCTCAAGAAAGAACAAGTTTGTTTATTAAAAGAACAGAATTCTATCTGTATAAATCTAAATGTCAGATATTTTTCTTCACATTTCTTTACTGATAAAAGTGATAAGTGTATTTCTCAAATTTTTCAGCAAGCGATAGCTCCTTCCTGCTATCACTTTCTTGGCTTTTCGATTTTTGCATTCTGTTGTCATTTTCTTGCTAATGACAGTAACTTTGCTTTAATTTAGACTAAAGCTGTGATACAGTCAGTCATACAGTATTACTACAAATTGTTCTGTCTTGAAGTGATGGTGTGTAACATGAAATAATTAACATTTTCACCAGGGAATGTACTTCGTCTCATCTGTCCTGCTAATGAGGATGAACATGCCACCAGAGTATAGGTAAAGTGTTCAAATTTTCTGAGAAAATTAAATTGGGATAAAGGTCTAAGTATCCTTTAGTGATAATATTTTGGGGATGAACATCTCTTTCCCAGACCATCATCAACACATCGCTGTCTCAGAAATCTCACATTAGTGTTAACTGCAAGTTCATCTTGAGCTTTGCAGGATCACACAGATCCTTCCAGCCAGTTTCTGCAAATATTAAGCAAATAAGCAGACATCTTGTCAAGCATATAAGCTTTGTTATTATTATTGAGCTGCTAAAATTGTTCCAATGCTAGTCACATTTGTAGTCAGATGTTTTGAGTTTGTTTGTATGTTTTGACTTTACAGTAAAGGAAGAACAGACAAAAGCAATGGTGTGCAATTGAAGTTGCTTGACCTTTGCATTTATTTCAGAATGATCATCACAGAGGTGCTGGGAGATCTGCAGTTTAACTTTTATCACCGTTGGTTTGACGTCATCTTTTTGGTCAGCGCCTTGTCAAGCATAGGCTTCTTGTACATAGCACACAAGCAAGCACCAGAAAAAAATATGACATAGGATAAAAAAACAAAGGGCTTGAAGTTGCTCATTCTCATTCTGTCTCTTCTTCATTTTATCCTCTTTTGGTCATGTGTACTTTACAATGACAGCTTTTACTTTCAAGGACTTGAGGCTAAAAAGTTTTGTATTTTTCAAAAATTCTAGTTGGCATCATTTAAAATAATAAAAAAAACCTTGCATGATGAGTGAATTAGTATGATGCAAAGCAAGATCGTTGGCAGGGATCCTTTTCACTCCATCACATGCTTCTCAAGACGTTTCCTTTGGTAGGATATTTTAAAATTTTAGCTTTGTGACTGTTTTATAATAATTTAACTTCAATGTATTTGTATTTCGCAAGGATATTCACTGTCATGTCCTTGTAAAACATTTATCACTCCTTTGTCATGTCATCTGATGTAAAGAGACATTGAAGTGATAGAGCTGATTATTAACTAATTATCATTAAAAGTGGGGATGCCCTTAAAGGGACTTGCATCTTGCAATAACTGATTTTAACAGATTGCGACATATTTTATTTAACATTTTCTAGACTTCGAATGCTTGGTATATGTGTGCATGTGGTTTTGAGTGTGTGTGTGCATGTACACTTTTTTGTTGTTGGAAGCATTGTTTAAGTTGGGTAGTTAGGTATAGATTGAAATTTGTGTAAAAATGTTACCTGAACATTTGGTAATTGATCACTGTCTTTCATTAGATTATGTGTATTTTTTTGTGGGACTGAATAGTGGATATGCCATGTCAACCATCAGAACAAAGAAATAAAAATGATAGTGTTTTAAAAATTAGTTTATCAATGACTCACAAACCTATCATAAATCAAAAGGATTCTTGATCAGACCCTTTCTATTGTGAGGTGCACACGCAGTGACTGTTTTGGCTTGGGAAACTGAAAGTGACAGCTGATGAAATGCAACTCAGAAGACAAATTTAGTGTCAGTCTTATTAGCCTATTTACTTTAATGTTTAATTATTGGGGAAGTTTGACAGTGTGCTTGGCTTCAGAGCAGGATGCTTCTAGGTCAAGGTAGATCAGGCCTGTGACTGAGTCCTGGTCACCCAGTGTCAGTGGTTGCCTGATTCCTCCGAGGAGGCAAGGTAGAGACTATCAACAATGACTGACTGTCACTTCCCTTACTGCCAGAAAACTGTATGATGCGCATCTTGTCAATTATTTTTCTCTGTGCCAGATACAGGTATGAACTGCTGATAATCTTCTGTAGTAGGAATAATTGTGCCATGTGTGAAAGCATGTGTTTGAAATAAATAATGTGGGATGACAAAAGTAATGGTAGTTTGTTCATCATAGTGTTCTTAAAAATAGATGGGCGATTGAGGCATATAAACATGCATATAAATATTCAGCAGTCCCTTCCAAAAATCTCCGAAGAATAGTATAATACATTCTGAGGACTTTGTCCAACTCTGGTGCTTGTGGCAATGAGTGCGTAGCTGGGAATTGCTACAAATGCAGACAATACATTAGTCATAATGAACAGATTTCTGCAGTCATGGGGTAAAGGCCATAAAACTTCCTTCTCCAGGGTTTTTTTTACCACACATTCGAGAAGGTTAAAGGATACTCTGGCCAGTATCCTGAAAATTTCCTTTGTCTACTCATGAGCAACTTTAGTCCTTGTTACTCCTCGAGGAGCATAGAGCCGCTTGTGGTACTGATGCTGTTTCTGTAACAGCTTTATTTTTTACTTGAGTGAGTTGTTAGCCCAAAGCAAAACCCCCAACCTGGAGGGCCAGGGTGCAACATTTTAGTCTAGCCACTCCCTTGACAGACCTGGTTAGACCTCCCAGGAGCCTTCTGTGGATCGACAAGGTGCACAAGCCACCACATCACTACAGTTACACCAGCTGGTGGCGGCGTGAGCAAGTAGACACATGATTTGTCAGGGAAGATGGCAAAAAGAATGATGGGATTCACTATCCTTGACACAGTGAATCAGTTACAAATTGTCTATTTCCATGGCCCTTTATTCCTTCCCTAGTTTTAAATCTAAGACACACACAAAGCATACATACTAATACTAATGATAATAAGAATACTTGTTATATTGTGTCTGGCTTGAGCTAAAATATATCATGCACAAAAAACACACACAAGCTCATGCAAAGGAGCTGATGTGTTAAGTATTTTTGGAGTTGAAAACATCCTATGTTGTCAAGGTATTTTTTAAAAGTTCCATGTCTCTGTGTATTCCAGGATGTGTTTGGTGTTGTATGGCAGGAAGCTTCCTGCTATTGTGAGGGGCTAAGTCTCATTTAAATTACATCCTGCTTGCTGCTTTAAGTCACTGAAACAGGAAGCGCAGAAGGAGCAACACAATGGCAATGACAAATGTTCATAAACAAAGGTTACAGGATAACAAAGCATTGTACTTTTTCAATCTAGCCTTTGCCCAGAAAAGCAAGAAAGTAAAAAGTCCAAACTAAATATGACTAATAAAAAACCAGAAAAGGTATATATAAAGCAATATAAAATATATATAAAGCAATATAAAAAATATATATAAAGCAAAAGGGTTTAAAAATTGTAAATTTAAAGAATTCTTCCTGCCATGAAATGCAAGCCTCATTTCTATGGGTTGGAAAATTTATGCAAAAATCCACCATTTCTTCAATCCTCACCAAATTTGGTAGAAATATTCTTTATGCCTATGGGAAGGTTGTAGAGTATGTTTAGTTTGCTTAATTTGCTTTTGATTAATTTTTCTTTGTTATGTTACTGAGGTTTCAGAAGGAAAAAATACTATACAGAAGGAATTTAGATATTCACAAAAGATCAAACTTTGACCACATAATTTGAGAGAGCATCCTATGAGAGAGGAGAGGGTTTCCAAACCTACTGAGTGAGAAAGAAGGAAGGTGGGGGCAACAGAGATACCAGCATCAATTTTATCTCCCCCATCCTATCTCCAAACGAAGAATCAGCCTTGGGAAGGGAGTGTACAAGGTGTTTCGCAATTTTATTATGCTTGCGACAAAAGAAGTGACAGATTGAAGGTTGACAATATTATCACAGCTACAAGTTGTTTATTGCGGTATTAACACATTATGGTGGGACAGCAAAGCTGACATATTGCTCCTTCAGAGAACTCAGCTTTAAGTGTGGGCAAAGTGATAAGAAGTCTGTTTCCTGTCCACAACTGGTGTAAGGTATGGGTTTTCTGCACAAAGTTGCATCTTTGCATCCCAAACTGTTGTGAGGTAGGGGCTTTCCAAGACAGATCTTGTCTGGTTCTCATGGAAATGGGGTGCCGATAGCTGACAAGTCACCTTGTCCTCTGTGACAGGAATAAGGTAAGGGCTCTCCTGTTCGGGCAGGAAATAGGCACCAGTGAAGACTTGGTGGGAAAGTGGGCTGCAGTCTGCAATATAAATCCATCAGTTAACCCAATCTTACTTTTTTTTAAAAATTAGAAAATGCTTTCATCAGTGTTGTACATTGATTAGTCAATAGGTTCAGCCAGTAGGAGAGCTGAGACATCAGCAAAGCCTGACCATACTTGAAATTACTCAGACCTCTTTCTGTGCATGCTGATGTTTGTAATGCAGGAAAGATGTGTAATTGTACATATACAGTCTTTAGAGTGAGCTCAGGCCCATCACTTGAAAAAAAATATTGTCCTCTTGTTGAAATCAAATGACAACTTGCCCTCGTCTCATGAATTCAACCCAGGTTCTGGCTGCCATCCACACCCAAGTGTTTTATCTCCACAAAACACATAATGATAGCTGTGCAGACTGGGCCCTCTAGATCATCGGCCCATCTCCTAGAGGTCTGCACCCGTTTCTACATACCGGACCCGTAATATCAGTGGTTAGTAGCTAACTCTTGGGTATCATTACCTCTGCTTCATGACTGTGGCCCCGGTTCAAAGGGCGCTGAAGCCTGATGGTTAGTGCGATCGGCTTTGTCGCCGGTTCGAAGCCCGCCTGGACCTGTGACTAGTTAAACTCTTCCTTCCCACCAAATATATGGGTACCCGATTTATAAGGGAAGGACAGGAGAGAGCTTGTTTTGGTCTTGCCCTGCCCTATACATGGTGAATCCCAGTTTCCCATGCACTGGTCTAACACCTAACCTCGTGAACAGGCAAGATGGAGGAACAGCAAGGGGTAGGGTAACTACCATGAGGTGCATGTAACTGTTGTACGTACCCGACTTTCCAGGGTGTGCCCCAGCGAGGGGTCTGTCGTGTTCAGTGCGCATGTCAGGATGTGATGGCGCTGTCTTCAAGCGTTTACTGCAGGCAGCGGGATCCTGGCTGGGGGTCAGCTGTTCGTACGTTCGATCCGTCTCCTCACTCTTTCTCATTGGATGTTCATAGTTTTTATCGTCTTTAACTCGTCTTTTCTCTAACCGAAATCAGACAGGTAGATAACGTTCTAACCAAACAAGCGATATCGGATTCCAGGTTTGAAATACAAACTTATCGACATTTACAGATGATAATAAGTGTTTGAACCTTATATGCCGACTGCTTATATCACCTTCTTAGAAGTCGATCGCATAAGAAAGATGGCTGTGAGTATAGATTTCTGCAGCTCCACTATCTACTCAAACTCACACCTAGGAGAAATGAACTTTGAGTGGTTCATCATCTCTAAGCCACAGCAGCTCTCTTTTCGCCTCGCCTTATATACTCGAGTTAGTAAGACATGCACGTGGTGGGGGAGAGGAAGTTTTTCCGTCACTGGTGAAATTGAATCTCGAACCCCCGTGACCCTCGACTTCTAATCACGGACCGAGATTATTTCTCAATTAATTGACCTTCTCTAAAAGAATGGTAGACATCCAGACGATCACGCCTGACAAATATAGTAGAAGATTTGACCAACTTTGGCAAAGTCTTCACATCAAATATATAACTTTGCCAAACTTGGTCAAACCTTCAACTAAATTTGTCCGATTAAGAAAATCCAGAATGTGTTTAGTCACGAATGATTAAATTATTTACCTTTTTCTCACTGCATACAATTAAAGCATCTTAAACTCACCTGCGGTCAGGGCTGTCTCACGAATTTCTTCATATCTGTCACAAAAAGAATTATAAGAACATTAATTAGGGATTCAATGTTGTGTGATTTAAATAAGGCAGCAGTTGATGTTACTAAATATGGTAACAATAAGGAGGGGCGGAAAATGCTACGGGGAAGTGGACATCCATGTTTAGCCACCATTAATAGATGCTTTTCAATAGCGCAGATAATTCACAAAGGTAAGTTATCATTTTTTTTAAAATAATGCAAGCTGCACCCTTGGCATTACTTTGCTCTTACTCCTTGCAGTTTTTCTGTGATATTTCATTTACACTTAAATTCTTGACTCCTATAGAGTTTTCCTGAAATAATTTACTGACAATTAACCTTGAGAGTTGGTTTCCGAGAAGTATGCTTTCAAAACTTACATAATCTGTTTGCCATTGCCAGTATATTCGTGCAAAATACATTTAATTTCTAATTTCATAGAACAGATTTTTAAAGAAAGCGCTAGGAACAGTGTTTAAAAAGCCGGCAGTTTTTTGGGAATAAACTGTTTTTTTTTCCAGCAAGACCAAGGTTGGTTAATTATTATAAATACTCACGTGCGATAACCTTCCTCATCAGACTCTGCGTGGAGGAAAAAAAACAACCACAAGCATATAGAGGAAATGTTTATGAAAGGCCAGACATTCAAAATACATATGGATAAAGAAATGAAACTGTTGAATTACTCAGTTCATTTTGTAGATGAATGAGGGTATTTTGTTTAGATTACTGTCCTATCCAATCAGCATTTAGGAGTTTTCGTAGTGCCGTGTGCAAACCGGAAAGGGGGTCATGCGTGACATACTGATAACAGTTTTTCATTGTGAGCGTATTCTATGAACTACCCGATCTCACCTTCATTGATAAAAAGAGCTATTTGAATTAATGTTCTCTCTTCGTGTCGCATGCAATCACAATTTTCATCTTTTGAGTTTTGGGGGATGTGCTGTAGGGAAAACAGATATCATACTAATTTTTCTTCTGCCTTTTTCTTTAATTTATCGTTGCGACAGTTTATAGAACAATAGTGATTATTTTTCCAATTTCGTTAAAGCTCGTATATCAAAGTGAAGGCAACCTTACGCTCTGAACCCCTGCTTCCGGTGAACCACCAGCGAGTGTGCACTGCACATGCGCTGAATAATGGCGAAAGACCCTCGTTAACAAGATTAATAAAAGGAGACTACTTTGCGAGCTTGGCCCTATATCCTCGATGAGTAACAAGGAACAAAATATTTTGCTCTCTTGCATGTTTGTAGGTGTGCGTGTATATTTAATTACTAGCAGCTGAGCTGAGTAATTTGGTAATAACCACAGACATGTGTGTTTGTGTGTGAATGTAATCTTACTTCCCGCATGCATGCCGATCAAGCTCGACTATCACGTTCATCATATTTTATTCTGCTTGACAATTGTCCCGAAACGGATGAAAAAAAGGAAGAAATTACTCAACAATCCTTCCTTGATTGTTGAACGTTTTGTCGTTTTTGCTGTTCTTGTTGTTGTTGCTAATATACAAAAAGTTTAAGGGTGTCAGTCATTAAAATAGAAGGTGATTTCAGATCATCAGTTAAAATTTTTGCTTGGTTTTTAGACCCACCATGTACATTTACTGGCTCCATTGACCAGTCGCTAAAACAGTGCACATTAGTATACAAGTGTGAATATCATAGAGATCTTGATCCTTGGTTTGTTTTTATTACCATTTTATTATGTTTATGTTGCTGGCAGTTATTAAGACCTGGACATGTGGTTGTGTGGCTAATGCTCTCGATCAGATGAGATTGTGATCCGGATTTTGACCATGAATATGCCATGCTGACATGTTGACAAGTGAACATCAGGTTTTCTCGGACACATGGTTCTGTAATGTTTGTGAACTTTATACAAAACAGACCCAAAAAGCAAAATGTCTTGCATCAGGTCTAACAATGGATGTTAGAGTCAAATGGGGTGGCGGGAAGTCGTAACTTTCAATAAAAATATACGATTTGTAGACATTTTGGATTATGTTTTTATTATGACTGTTTTTAATCGCAAAGAAGATGATTAAAACTTTGTCTTAAAAAAGTTTGCACCATTAAAATATATGTTTCGAGCATTTCAAAGACACAAGACCTGTTTATAAACTCAAACATACATTTAAAAAAAATTAAAAATTAAAACAAAAAATTATTTTCATATGAGGTAATTTTGCCAGAAGAATTTATAAGTGCTAGTTTGTTTACTATTTCCTTGACTGATTGAACCTTCCGCTAATCGGTACCCACCTCCTTTATTGCACTTCACTGCTTTTCTTTGAATTTGACTGGGATTTAAAAAAAATTCTTAACTGAGCAGTTCGACATAAGCTTCATTTCCTTAAGTTTTCAATATATCTCTTCAATGTCTATATAAACTCATTTTCACTTTCTTACATTCGCTGCAATCCACGTTCTCTTTTTCTTTCTACCCATTTTTCTATCTTCTACCCTTGAACCGGGTATTCCATGTCTGAACTCGTCAGTAAGGCTCAGTGATACCCACCCAGGGTCATTGTCGGCTTGTTTCGTCGCCTTCCTACGCACCGGCGATACAGAAGGGTGATGAGTATCACCGCCATGATGAAGGAAGAGCAGCTTACGACGATGAGAGCGATGAACTGAGGCTGAAGTCCTTTACCCACCGTTTCCGTCTGCCGGGTGAACATGGACAGAGTGGAGACTGTGTTTTGGTCGTCAGGTGGTTTGGCGAGGGTTTGTGGTCGTAGTTTCATCTTCACCAGTTTGGGTTGTTAATGTGAAGGTCGTTTCGTCTGGATAGAACAGTAAATAGCAGTTTCTTCTTTAGATGATTTGTCGAATTTTGTGAGTTATAATTTCACTTTGTCTGGATATAGCAATACACAATAGACCTTGCATCTAGTTTCTTTTTTAGACGACTTTGTTAAGCACAGTTATGGACGTGTGATTGGTTGCTTAGCGATTGCTTTCTTCTAGTTCAATATTCTGCATTTGTATTCAGCAGAACTGATAAAGAAATTTTAGACATTGCCGTTATTAGCACACGTCACTAGCTTTTTCCCCCTGCAAGCATATAACGTCTACTTCACGATTGAAGGAGCTGTGGAGAAAAATTCCTGAAATTCAATCGTCATCCCGCTAGCATTCACGAACGTCGACAAAATGAAATAAGGATAAAAAAAAACAAAAAACAAATAAACAGCGATTCACAATATCAAAGATTCTATTCTGCCTATAAGGCTAGCTTTCGCAAAACAGAGAAGATGAGCCTGAGAAAATAGGTTTTTGGTGTGATCAACCTTACAGCATCATTCATCGGAATGCCAACCACGAACTAATATCCCTTGACTGCTAGCAGACGATTTTTTCCAGTTAACTGCTAAAACGAGGCATTAGACGACATAGTTTCCGGTTTAGACACATTCTTTGTTACGGCTCGCCAAGACTAACAGCGGATCACTTCGCTGCTTGCGTTGGTCTCGGCAGACAGACAGCAGTCCACCTACACACATCCATGATGCAAACAGTGCCTGTGTATAGATATAAACAGCTGCACGTGCAATACTTATCACTGACCTGGACATGTGATGACGTCGATGTTGATCTTGATGCGATCGCCAGGCAACTGAAACATTTCCATTAACCAGACTCCAGCGTCGTCACTGGTGATGTTTTTCAGTAACTTGTACCGGAAGTCCCCAACTGACTCGCAGCGCATGGTCCAGTCTTGGAGACACACGTGCTGCTATTGAGTTCCAAGAGGCAAACATTGACAAATATCCCTGCCTCGTTTTTGTGCTTGAAGAACACATCAAACTTGCTTGAAATCTCCAAGCCTCGTAATGAAAAAGGAATTTCGTTCATTCGTCCTTGGCACCATCCGAAAATACCCTTTGTCGTCTCCAACGAAGAGATTCATGCCATTTACTGGAAAAAAATTAGCAAAGGTGTCAGTCAGTTAATTTATGACTCTTTCACTCACTAAACTTCTCATCGAGGCTTCTTAATCAGAAGTCCACCAGCTTCCTGCACAGCGAAAAGTAAACTAGCAAACGTAAATGGTTCACCGTGTCCAGGGCATGACAAGCGAAAGGCGGACATCATCCTCTCATTTCGCCGCCCTAAAGGCTATCACTAATGAAGACAAATATTTACTAAAGTTTAAACAAGTTTTTTTTTTCAAATCTTTGTCTGTAGTAACTTTGCCAACTTGATCAAATGCTCGTCAAACTTTGCTTGCTTACTGGACGGGTTGTATCTTCCCTGATTGAGAAGTCTTTTGAATGAACGAAAAATAACAGCTGAAATATCAACTTCAACTTTCCTGACCAGCTGATATTTGGATTTGGGTGGTTTAAGTGTCCTTGTATGCTCAGCTTTATACTTACAATTTATTTTTTAACTTTGAACAAACCAAAATTGCTTCACATGCTCTGAGTTAACACACTTGCTGAATCTTTCTCTTTTAATGTATTTTTAAACTCGATAAAACTCTTTTGCGCTTAGATAGCCTGCATTCTGTGTGACAGAATACTAATCATCATCATCATGTGTGTGTGAGAGAGAGACCTTACCTGTCATGAATCGGAGAAAAACATTGACTGCACAGAAGAAAATGAAGCTGATGCAAGCATTTGATGTTCTTTTGTTCCCCATTAATAGTTGCAGACGGCAGAATCCTACATGTATGACTGTGTTTTTTCACATCTCACGTTTATTTCAAGACGCGGTTTTTTCCCTATGTTATATATGTGTTCAATAAATTTCTTCCTCGTGTTAATGATGCGGAAGAAGATGATGCGGTAGTGTTCGATTCGTCTAATTTAAATTTCGTGAATTCCTTCTAATCGCTATGACATAGAACATCCTGTACATTCTATGAAGGTGAAGCCACTCTGACCCGTGTGTGACCTCGGCCACGCCCCCTCCAGAGTATTGTTGCTCGCGTGAAGATGCTTGGTAGTTGTGTTGCACATGTGTCACAACACTTGAACTAAAGATTTTCGATTGTCTTCTATTCAGAAGACAAAAAAGGTGAATTCACAGCATTTCCTTTCTTTTGCAGATTTATCAAATAGCATTTATCGTTGGTTTTGCTACATATGCTGCTGTTCAACAGTTTCGCTAGTCTTTCCATAGATGTAAGAAGTGGGTGTAGAACTGCCGGAGAAGCAGTCTGTTGGGCCTTTGTATTTGCGTGCAAACTGTGCTCTGTGCTCTAACCTTTCAGAGGAAATGTCGATGACTGATAAAGAGAACTAACAGGACTTCAAAACATCCAGAAATCACAAAGATGACTCGTTTGCTTCAAGTGGTGCAAGAAGATTCGGCCATGTCCCCTTGCATGAACATCCTTGTGAAGACCATCCTTGTGAAGACCATCCTATAAATGTTGGCGTGTGTTGTGTGTGCAGTTTGTTGGTATGTGTAGTTTTCTTCCGTGCGCAGTCTGCTGGCGTGCATTGTATTTTTTTTTTGTTTGTTTTTGGCTTTGTGGTGTGTGTACAGCAAAACAACATCTACTCTACAAGATTCCCTGGGTAACAATCTGCAACCCAGACCCATCAAAGATAATCTCAGGATGATTGAATCCATATTATTGATAAAGTTACGAAATGAAAGCACATTTTTTTCTTCTATTTGCTGATGTAAATATTTCATTCCATCATCGATTGTATTCCATCGTTGAGCAGTTCTCTCTTTTTATTTGATTCTTTACAACAATTTACATTTTGTGAAATATCATTCGTCTACTGAAGTATTTAGGATATAATATACATGAAACAAACAAACAAATTTATATTTCTGTATGGTAGATGGTTGCCAGCCATTTGCTGTCTACGTCCAACTCACAAAATAATTAAGTCCAGAAAATTTTAATGAAATTTGTCGTAGCCACTGTTATTGAAACACAAGATGGGTATTTTAATACAGATAGCTTTCCAAAAGGCATTTCTTCAGTTCTTGTCTACAAGAGCTAAAGTCAATCAAGGTATTTTGACATCTTCTAAACTATACAACAATTTAGAGTATAATCTGATTATTCACAATGCTTTAAAAAAGCTTTTAGTTTCAATAAGTACACATTGAGAGAACGCGAGAAACGAACCACAACAAATATACAGTCAACAGGGAAACACAGAGTGTGCTTTAATACTACACTTATCTGAAGGTCTAAAAAGGCTACCAAAATTTTAATAATTCTATAGCAAAATTAAAATCTGATAGTTGTAACCGGTTAGAGATAATACCTGTTGCTTTTATGACGTATGCAAAAAAATTGTATAAAGCAAATAAATAAGTTACTAATCGCTATATTTTTAATTTTGCCGAGTAAAAGGGGGACCGGCACGTTTCCAGTTTGTGACCCGTTGACCTCCGAAAAGCATGATGTCACAACACAAAAGTTGTTGAATACACTTGCGAGTAGGCGCGCTAGATGGATCTTTTACCTGTTTGGCTGGCCTGGAAGTGGTTGACAGGCTCAACACAAACTGATCAAACGATTTGCAAAACGAAGCTTTACAAGTAAAAACCTACAACGGTCAAGAAAGAAACTAAGACAAACATATACAAGGAATCTCTGACTATGTGCAAGTTTTTAGGTGCAGATTCCCACAATTGGAATAAAATATACAATATTGGTTCACTTGTTTCATTAAAAAAGTGGACTTTCATCTAACAAATGCTGAGTTTTCTAACATCAGGTGAATAAATTAATGTCCATCGCACAAACCAAAAATAAAACAAAATCTCACAAGGTCTTCACCCCGATGACCCAGCTGTCCAGCAGAGGGGGAGGAAACAGCGGCAAAAGGAAAGGGTTTGTTCCATATGATAGGACTTGTCTTAGACACAGTGAACCCCTTATGTTGACTGACTGACAGGCTTTGAGCTTTTTTACTGTTTTATTAATTATATTTCTTAAGATTATTTAACAATTAAGAGAAATAGGATTGTGGATATCTCTCCAGCAAAATTTGTATAGTTTAGAGGATTTGGATGAATGATTAGAATCATTAGACAGACCGCGTTATACAATGGGTATCGAGTATTTTCAATGGAAACATTGACAGTGGATGGCGATGGACAGCCAAAATTTGTCACAGGGTAAAAAGTCTGTCCGAGGTGCATCTTTATCAGCAAGGTGTCTGCACATCTTCACAACATCACTAGCTGAGTAGACCCCATGCAGTGTTGTCTTGGTTACCTTTCACTCATTCATGAAGTCCTTAGCAGCTTGAGTAATCTGCAGGAGACTGAAAAAAAATCTTTGTACTAGAGAAACAATTACTTCTGCAGTGCATGCATATTCTTCCTTTTAAGAACAAAGGTGTACATGTGTAGTACAATGTTATACAACTCAGCAGGAAAAATAAAAGAAAATTAAAAACCTTTAGAAAATTTGCTTGTGCTCTGTTTGCTTGCAGTGCGGACACGGGAGGTAACTTTGGTTCTCTTGATAACGAGCTTGAGTCAACGGCTGACGTCCCTTTAGGGACTTTGTATATTGCTTGGTCTCCTGACCTGGAGGAAGACTTCTTAGGAAGAGGAGGGCAGCCATCTATCCAACAAACATTCCCATATTTTTGTTTTCTTTTTTATAGGCATGTAGCAAAGAAAATGGATAAACAGCTCATTCATTTGAATTTTTTAAAAGTCCAGACACTACTGAAATATTACGATGACTATGAATGAAAGCAATAAAAGCATTAATATGACTCTATCAAAGCATTGGGATGAGGATATGAATTTTAATCATATGGATTTAAATATAGGTATTTAAGTGAATCTAAGTGAATATAAATATAACCACTGAGATAAAGCTATGAATATGTGAACCTCAATATAAGAATTGAGATAAAAGTATGAAGCTTACTATACGTATCGAAATAAAACTATTCACTACATGAATCTGACTATAAGCATTTAGATAAAACTACGAAGCTAGCTATATAAGAATTTTGATAAATGTAGCTCGTAATATTCACCTGGAGAGTCGTTTCCTGAGGCCAGACTCGCCATAAGGTCCACGTGGGTGTTGGCATAGATGACGGGATCGTCGCCACTCATGCCGCTTGTCGAGACCCGCTTGTCCTGAAACTGCTTGTCGTAGGGGTTGTGGTGGTTGGAGGATCTGTGGGAGTTGTGGAAGCTGGTGATGATGTTGTGGAAGGGTCGCTCGTATCTCACGGAGATGACCGCGTCGTAGGCTCGACGCAACAACGACGAGCGACCTGTGCGCGCGCAAGGGGCAGAGGGTTTGCTCAGGGGTTACTTTTAGTTGTCCCCCTTTTCTTATCAGGGATACAAATTTCACGATATACCCTACTTCATGTCTTGCGAGATTACTGATCTATCTATTACTATTGTCATATTGTTTTTGTGCTTAGAGTTGTGTCCTACTGTCTGTCACTAGATGAATTAAAGTACTACTTGAGTACAGAATATACACATAAGTAGACACGTTTCAATGTAATTCCAAAAGAAAAAATTCTTTAAATTGTAAAGATGAAATAAAAGATTATTAATGTCATTGTGTCAGGAGTATCACACACATACACATTCACTACCACCCCTTACAATCAAAGGCACAGAATTGCATGATTTCTCAACAAACATATCGAGACTGAAAATGCGAAATCGAGAGTGGTGCAGCTGGAAAAACACAGGTGATCTACGCAGACGCTAGAATTCTTTTACTCGAGACGAAGTGCTAGGAAAAACAAGAACAGTAAAAGAAATGAAAAAAAAAAATCAAGGAATCTTGGCTGAACTTGGTTGACTTAGGTGATTTTCTCGTGTGTATTTAAAAAAATCATTTTTTAAATTTAAGTCTGTTCGTGCATGCCTAATTTGACTCTCTCTATGTGTAAATACTCATAAATAACTATGGTACGGTACGTTCGACAGACTTGAAATATGTTTAGCTGTCCACCCAACTGACTAACCTTTTCTTCTGGACACTTCTGGCAGGGGGTGCTCTTCAATCTCAGTGTTTCTGTACACAAAATGTATATACATGAATATTTGTACATCTAACTCATTATTTATTTTTCATACTTTGCTTGTGTGTGAGCGTGTCTCTTCTCTCTCATTCTTTTCATTTTCTCTCTCTCGCTGTATGTGTGTGCATGTGAATAACAAGATATTGTTAACATAACAAAATAACAGCATGATAACAAGATTACTTACCCGTCCTCATAAGGCAAAATATCATCTGAATGGATTAAAAAAGAAAACAAAACTTTAATGAAATATTTGCAAGGAGATGGTTTCTGCTTAATTTCATTTATGTTTACTTTTCTCATATAAATCAGTTGACCGTTAATAAAATATAAAAGACACACACATGGAGGAAAATGGTTAAATGTTATGTTACACATTTAGTAGTAACTACATATTTCACAAATACAAAAATATGAGATAGCTCTAACATACTCAACTAAACACATCTTTTAACTCGCAAGACAATTGAACACACTCATGTAAACACAGGTACACACATGAACATAGAGGCTTAGTCGAACACACGTATGCACACATACACACAGAACGAAAGCTGAACAGGAAACAAACAAAAATTACAAATAAGTGAAAGACTGACAGCTCTCTGCTCACCAAATTCACGTTTCACTCTCGCCCTCGCCTCCCTCCTCTTCCTGAAGCGCCTCCGTCGGCGGGCGATCGTCAAGATGACGGCGACGATGATAATCACGCACACTAAGCCGTTGACGAGGGAAATAATGACAAAGGTGTCATTGTGGAGAGTTTGAAGGATCTTCTGAATCGTGGACCCTGGTGACGTGGATGATGCCTGCTGTGACGTGAAATCAGTGGTGACGAATGGCACCGAGCCGCTGATGTATGGCGCTGTAGTTACGTCACTGGCGACTGTGACGCTGTATGAATGTAACGTCCTGCTGTCGCTTCTCGCTGTGCTTCTTGTCTGGCGGGTAGTAGTGTGTTTGTGAGGTATAGGGGTGGCTTCCTGACCCAGGGTAGTGGTGGTGCTAACCTCTAAGATGATGAAAAAGAAAATAAGAAGAATGTCATCACAGCCCCGTGCTCTGACAACAAACACAAAATAAATTGACTGCCTACAGTCTTGTTCCCATAAGCAAAGACGAAACAAATCATCGCTAAGCTAGAGGTAAAAGCAGCCAAAAGCAATGCATGCCAAATCGAATACAAAGACAAATACGATTAAAATAAAAGATTAAAAATTACAGTGTGTATTAGAAGATAAACTCAAACACCTCGAATATTTTCTTCAAAGAACTTCATTCACACAAAAAACAAAAACAACAACAACAACAACAACAACAACAACAACAACAACAACAACAACAAACGTGTAACTTATATAGCACATGATCACAGTTATGTAGTAGCATGCTCTCAGCGATTGAATCAAGAACAAGACGTTGACAGCATAAGAAGAGCGGAAGGATAAAAAATATACTGACAGGTAATAACAGACAAAACAGTAAAGCAAAGAAGACAGTAAGGTTTCGTGTATCTGCAGAGGAAGACTAGCAGGTGGACAACTCAGTATACAAAAAAAGTGAAAAAAGTGAGAAGATGGGCTGGCATGATGTGGAGTAATGCGTATGCTGCTCATCAGTTCTTGCATCTGTGTGTATTGTGTTTTAATTTCTTTGCAGGCTCCTGTTCTGAATATTTCTCTGGACTTTTCTTTCCCTGAAGAAGGTATGCAGGACAGCCAGCAAGCAAGAAGTAGCAGTAACCAAGCCAAGGAAGAACAAAGACACAGACACGAGTGTTGGTAGCACGTGTAGAGACAATGTGATGGATGGCGCTGATCTTACGTAGTTCGTTTTAGACAGAGTGACAGACAGCTGTAACTTGTTTATCATAATAGACAGACTGACAAACAGCTGTAACTCGTTTATCAAGGGTCATTTAGCCCCCCAATAAGATTTAATTTGACCTTACTTCTCTTTACTAGATTGTGTGTGTTTATGCATGAATGTCATATATATATATGAGAGAACATAATAGGTGTGCTTGTTTACCATGTAGTTGTATTCATCATTATGTGTTTTAATGTTTACGTAAGATAAACTGACCTTGTACAGTGATGTAAACAGAGGTCTTGACATCTTTATCCCAAACTTCAAAGACCCACTCGCCGCTGTCGTTTACCTGAAACTTCTTCTGAAAGATGTATTCAACTCGACCTTCTGATGAGTTTGTGTGACACTGACAACTCCCAATGTGACTGGCACAGGTAGTGTTTGTCACTATGAGCTTGCATACATTAGCATCATGCTTTTGTCCGCCTTTAGATATATACAGGGTAACATTTTCATTTATATTATTGACGTAGAATAGAACGTCTGACATCACACCATCCGAAAAGGCGAAATTGCTGTGTCCTCCCTTTATTTCTAGCGAGGTGCACTCAGCTGAAACAAACATGTTGATTTCTGTTTATCACAGTTACATTTCTACACACAGAGATGATTACCAGAAATTAAAACAAATATTTTCAGATCTACAGAATCCCTTTAAAACACATACACACATATTCTTTCTCTCTATTTTACATTAAAAATAATGTTTATAACTGGTATCATTCCTCATTTCAGTTGTTTGCTGACCAGACGACATTTTATGTTCAAGTCTCTCGTTTAAAAGTACATGGCCAGAATGTTAATTTAGCAGACTTCATGATAATTCTTTCCACTTAAGAATACTACACAATGCAAAAATATAGAATTACTCCCAGAGGTACATTCGAAGTAATGTGTTTAGAATCTTTAAGCGGACAATCAAAACTAACAGACAAAGAATCGAAAAAGAATTGAAAAGTCGTGAGCTCCTACCTGTCCAAGGTGTGATGGCGAAGAAATAAAGGCTGGTCAGGAGGGCGAGAAGATGAACCTCCCGATGAATAAGACTGACATCAAACATTCTTTTCACCGAGTTGTTCACAGGTCTTTCAGCTTCTTCCAGAACAAGGAACTAAAACTCTTTCGTAATGTTGTTGTATTGTTATTCAAGAAACATTTTGGTGTGAAGTACACAGTGTAAGTGTGTTAGGCGAATTCTGCACCAGTCTTAGCTCTCCCTTGGCATCACTAACCTACACCATCTTCCTTTCTCTTGACAAGAAGCTACCAAAAGTTCCTGGACGAGAATTTACTCAAATATGTCGGATGCTTTCTTCGCAGTGTATAACTCAGGCTAGCTGCAGTTACAGATACGAAGATCTAATAATTGTTACGGAGGTTCAGATAAAATCAGTTGTTGATTGTTGGAAGAAAAGGAAGAGAAACCTCGACCAGGAAGATTTAGGCCAGCGAACATCTCACCCGACTGCAGAAAAAAGATAAGTGGTCGGAGGTTACGAAAGGTCTTCGTGTTCACACTGCAGAGGAAGCTATTTATGTGGATTGAAATAAGGTCCAGCAAATACTAAGCCTTATATTAAAAACATTTATTAAGCAATTCAGCTCATTAGTGAATTACTTTCTTTGTTAGCTACAGCAACTCTTAAATTCTCGTTTGTATAAGTTCAAAATCAGTCTTAGTAGCTCTTAGTCATTGTATAATTTGTGTGACAGTAAAGAGTAAAATATTGTTTAGTTTGTCACATGCACGAACTTTATTTTGTTGAATCTGTTTTCTAGTATATAAGTGAGTGATTTTTGTGTGTCAAAATACTATGTATAAGGCTATCCACTTTTGCTTTCCTTCCTCTGTCGCTGGATCAGTTGAGAAATTTCCTGTTTACTTCACAAAGAGGCATCCTCAAACTTTCCGTGTATGAGAAGTTTACCGGACATAATACTTATGAACAGGCTATCACAAGGCCTAGTCATTGCCCTCTGGGACAAATAAAGTCTTATATTAATTTAAAAATAATAGAAACGGTTCTCAGTTACGATCTCCGGGGCTAGTTTGCTATGTAATTATTATTATAAGCTAAGAAAAACTGTACCTTGGTGTAATATAATTAAACTGCAGTATACTACATGTGAATTAAGCTGAGCAGACACACACACATACATCCACACACACTTCAGACTTTTGTTAGTGTAGGCTCGAGTTCATGATTGAAGGGAGGTAAACAATGGACATGTACAAACATTTACATTTTGTAATCTAACAAAAATAAGTAACTTATCTAAGTATGTACTTGAATGAGAGGAGATGAAAAATAGGGACAGCAATTAGTGTCAAGCATGGTCATGCTATCTCTTGAATATTCAAGACAGTGTTGCCAAGATGTGCACAAACAATGACAGTTTGTAGTCCAGCAAAGGGAAATAACCTACTTATATACGTTTATATGAGTGTGTGACTGAAGGCATACAAACAGTAGACATACATACTGGACACAACAATACAATCAAATAGAATTGATATTTACTATACTACTTCTAATACAATCAAATAGAATTGATATTTACTATAGACAACTCAGTGTTTATTATCGTGTGCGGACGTTTTGCCGACGGACGTTTCTCCGCCGGACGTTTCGGAGCCGGACTTTTTGTCGACTGGACGTTTCGCCGCTGGACGTTTCGGAGTCGGACGTTTTGCCGACTGGCTTTTCGCCGCCGGACGTTTCGCCGCATTATGTCAGAGAGATAGAGCTTACTTACTTCTCAAAGAATGAAAGTAACTACTAGATTACACAATAATTCTTTATTTCAAACAAATTTTACACACAGACTTCACAGACAGTTCACTTTGATTGTCACAGATTATGCGCAACAGCTTTGAGAAAAAACATTGATACAATGGCGAGAGAAATGTGTGAGCTAACGGTTCACATGAGGAGGGATAGTGAGAGAGAGTTCACTGATACATTGATACAATGGCGAGAGAAATGTGTGAGCTAAGGGGCGTCCCACACTTGACTTCGGCTAAAGGTCCCGCGTGAAATGCCGAAATGAAGTGCCCTGCGCCGAAACGTCCGGCGGCGAAAAGCCAGTCGGCAAAACGTCCGACTCCGAAACGTCCAGCGGCGAAACGTCCAGTCGACAAAACGTCCGGCTCCGAAACGTCCGGCGGCGAAACGTCCGTCGGCGAAAAGTCCGTGTACCTTTATTATATTATGAGCAAACAGCTACATTCTTCAGTTTGACAAGAAGCGCCAAAGGATATACATGACTGAGAAAGAGGAGAAGACAATTGTTTATTAACGAAACTGGTAGAATAATAAAGTGTGACTTTTGTTTATACCTAGCCATCTCCTTGTAAGGGGTAAGAGTATGCTGAATTATTAGACAAAAATAAGGAAATATTATAACAAAAGAGAATGAAGGAAGAATAAGGACCAAAGTGGTAATTACTTAATATTTACAGTGATCCGGGATTCAGGAAATATTTTACAAGTTTGTGTGTGTGTGTGTGGCGTGTGTATGTGTGTGTGTGGTGTGCGTGTGTGTGTGACACAGCAAAATGCTTATTTTCTTCACACGCTGTTTGCATGTACAGTTTCCTGAGAAAGGTCAAGTGTCATTTCCTTGTTGGACTTGTGACCTCTCACTGTCTTCTCCCCTCCCTTTACAATGTGTGTGTGCGGTGGATTACTTTCTTTCCTGCCTACTTTGCATACAATAGCATACAAAAGTCAAACCGACACTCATAACGAAAGTGTACAATGAATTATATGTTTTTTTTTTGTCATTTGCAAAAAAATAAATAAAATATCGGAGATCTGCCCTCGGAAACGTCTGCCGAGATTTTTTTATTTTGTAATTTTTCAGTTGAGAGAAATACTACATTAGCAATGATTTAAGGAAGGTAGTGAGGAACTGGTGCTTTACGCCGAGTCAGCAGCTAAGTCTACATCCCAGCAGCAAGCCATGTTCGATACCCGTGTGGCGCAACAAATTTCTTGCAGTCCACCCAGCTGTCGAGAAGGGTATGACTACAATGAGGGTTATGGAGGGTAGAGCAGAAAGGGACACCGCCCTCACACTAAAAGCTAGCCCCAAGAAAAGTGGAATGTAGAACACCTCACTCCCCAATGAAAGGACACGACCTTTACCTTTACTTTTTTATTTATTTCCTCTAATTTGTTTCAATTTCCTTTCTGATTTATACTAACTTAATTATCTGGATGGCTCGCCTCCACACTTGCAACTAATGAAAGTACAATATTTCATAATTCGCTGTTGCAAAAACGCTCTTTATTTTTGATGTCAATTTTATATATACTGTTAAGGTTTTACTGAATTCTCTTTCTTGCTTGTTTTTGTTACAGTTTTACATACGTTTGGGGTGCTAATCTTTAAAAGTGCATCAATGAGCATCTTTATACATAATATAATATAGTTTTTTTTCTATCTTTTTCTGATTGGATTTATTTAATTTAAAGAAATTAGCACATGTATGGTTAAGTTGATCGTCTATTAGTTTCCTAGTTCCTTTTCAATTATTGTTTTAATTTCACTTGGCAAATTATTTTCCTCGTTGGTTTTGATATTATTGTTTGATTGCTGATTGTATTCTTTATTTTTAATATACATATAATTTATTTTCTGATAAAATAGCTTCGACACAAGAATAGCTTCGCCGGCGGACTCTGGTCGAGGCCTTATGTGCAACCTGATGCACGAAGAGGACAACAAGAAGAAGAATTTATTTTCTGTAACAAATACATTTTTAAGATTAGCTTGAACTGGTAGGAGTCTGTTGGTTCCAAAAAGAGTTCAATGTCTTGTCTTTCATGTCTTTTTTCACTTTTTGTTGCCGCTGTCTGCCTTGGTTGGGATGTTGTTGTTTTTTTGAGTATTTTAAATTAATCTTTTTATCAAGTGACATGAATAAATAAGTAGATAAATACTGATTATTTATTGGTGGATGTGATATGCACTTCTTCTTTACCGTCGTGAGAATCGAGTTCAAAGAGTGTAATTACTTCATAGTTACTTAATATTTCAGAATGTCATCAGCAGCATCCCGTCGGTTCCTCCGTTTGTCCATAGATGGTCCTGAAAATTACTTATATTTTCTTAATTTCTGGCTCCTACTTCTATACATAGAGTTACTCATTTCTAAAAGTATGGCACCCAGAGGCGTGTCTTCGACTGCAGACATTTTACCACATGCAAAAATGGTTTTCCATAATACGACTTTTTCAAACCTGTTGTTAAGCTTATATTTTATAATATTTAAAGCTGGTTTAAATTCTCAAACAGAAAAAAACTCATTTTAAGTGAAAATATTTTCCTAGTTGATACCAGAAGTTTATGCCCATCATTCATGGCCTGCCTAATCGGTGTATGCCTCTAGCTAATTAAAAAATCTTTAACCTAGTATAAAATGCAATTACTGATCATTTACTGAGCTTTTATATCATCACCATTGGTAGTCAGGATCAACAGATACAAAACAATCAAATGTGATGATCACAAGGTAGCAGATTGTTTCAATACTACATTGTTAATTGTAATAGTTACCGATGTTGTTACGCTGTCCCAAACCAGGAATATGTCACCAGAGAAAAAATGTTTCCTCCAATCATGCTTGACAAACATTTAGGCAAGGACCACAAACTAATCATGTCCTTTTAGCACTTGTAAAAATTAAGGACATAAATAAGAGATGAACCACAAGCAGCAGATTGTGATCAAGACGAGAACACCACACGGGTCATGAAATTTGTATTTTAATATTTTAAGAAAATTAGATTAACACGAGTTTAACTTACCATCTAATTGTTTTTCGACAACCTTAAAAAGAATTTTTCCAAGCAAAAACATCAGCCATGAGTAGTTTCGAACACAGTACACGTGAACTCTGCCTCCTGGCTCTTGTGACTGGCCTGCAATTGTTTGTATCTTCACCAGGTACAGGTTGGAAATAATATTTGACTTGAGATGAACTGGGAGAGTTTAGAGCTCGGATAGGAGAATGTGAGTGGGAAAGAGAGGAAATACTCTGTGTGTTTTTGTGTGTGTTTGTTTGTGTGTTTATTTGTGTGTTTGTTTGTGTGTTTATTTGTGTGTTTGTTTGTGTCTTTGTTTGTTTGTAAAAGTGTATTGGCGTCTGTGTGAAAGTGTCTTGTTATAAGTATAGTGTGCAAGCTCGTGTAAATAGATTTGTGGTTAGATATCTGAAGATATGTACGTGTGTGCGTGTGTAGGCATTCAGGAAGTGTCCTAAAAATTCATTTTTAATTTTATAAATGAATAAAGATGCACAATTTTAAAGTAAAATAAATAGATGCATATGTAATAATAATTCTAATGTTATAAATTATATAAACGTATAAAACTATTACCACGAGTGTTTATTTGTGTTAGGTGAGTGTCTGTCGCTGGAAATAAAAGGTCAAAGTGCATTTACAGTTTTGGAAGGAGCGAACTCAAAAATTGACTTCTTCATCTACAACATGTCTCGCGAAGAAGCAATAACTTTGTATGTATCAAAAGGTGGATTACATAATAAGATGGACAGTTCATGCAAACTCGTCCTGAATCAAACTACTTGCATCAAGTTTAGTGGACCATGTCAGTGCTCAACAAGACCCAGTGAGGGTCGACTGCAATTTGTCTTTAAGAGAAAGTTTCAGGAGCAAGATTCAGGCGAGTGGAGGTTCTATGTTTGGAATACCAACATAATACAAACTGTCAACATTTCTGTGAAACAAACTGTCAACAATACTGGGAAAGGTTAGTTATTAGCACAAGAACCCTCTAAACATAAGGCCAATCCCGTACAAATCCAGCTTTATGTTAGAAATAAGAATGATACACGTTGATAGAAATATTTATTGAGCTTAAAGTACACGTGTGAGCCTACCTACTGATTTGACACAAAAATGTAGCTATCCCCATTAACTTAGATATAGATACTCGTGTAAGTACAAGTGGACCAGGGTACATTAAAAATGAGATATAATTGTTTAAATTGATATGAATATAAATTTTGAAGAGGGTTTTTTTATACAATTATTCCCATGTTGAATTGCTTATAAATATTTCGATATAGGTATACTGAAGTGTTATCTTTTATTCAAGATTAATTAATGACTCTTTACAGTGGATTTTTGCTTGGTTGGACAAATTGGGTGCAATTGAGTGCAAGGAAAAAAAAATTAGTATGAGTGCGTTTTGTTTGTCTTACTTTCAGCAGTTGAAGTTACTCATCATATTCCCGTACGAAACGATGCTCCAGAGACGACGATGCCAACTTTATTTAAAGGTGTGTGGAGTAATTAGTTATACCCGCTGGTGTTTAATATCCAGAGATATATTTTGTGGATTGGGTATAATTTTGCATTCACTTTCAGTCACAATTTTTTTCTAGTAATCCATAACGCACAGTGATCTTATTGCAATAAATATTAGAGTTTGGTATTTATTTATAAACAGGTCTAATAATAATGTTAATAAATAATTTATTGTTTCGATTAATCATCATTTTATCCTCCACCTCTTTTGAGACCTCACCCTTGTATAGCCTGTGAGACATTTACTTTTAAAACGTCTCTTTGTGTGAGAGATGATAACTTTTGAATTGTATTTTGTGTTTACATTTCACGGGACCACGAATGCAGCTGGTACCACCTGGAAGTGCTTTGACTAAATTTTGATATGATATGTTTTTTTATTTGTGTAAAGCGCACTGTTTACATTATAGTCGAGAAATGCGCTATATAAATATTTGCTGACTACAGAGAATCAGTCTACTGAATGATGGCGCCACCAAGATGGAATTCGTGTCATCGTTGTGTTTACTCTAGTTATCATCATCCTGGGGATATATTCATGGACGTCGGACAAGTAATGACCATTGGTTAAGGCACCAACCGTTAAGGGCTATCGGCATGCTCATGGGAAGAAAGTAGACTGGGTCACTAAACCCAGGGTGTATTCTAGTCACTTCGAGGGTGCCTCCGTCACTGCGCGTGCGTTTACGGGTCGAGCATTTCAAAAGCAATATGGAATCAAACCAGGTTAAACAATACGAAAGGCAAGTTTTTCTGAAAACGAGGTGACGATGTTGCTCGAGAACATTTTATAAAATAGAAAAATAATTACATCCAGCCTACGTTTAGATTTGTCCTATAGGGACAAAGCATCATTTGGAAGCTGATTGCATGCAAAGTGTCATCTCTAGGAGCCGCAACACTAGCGACGAAATACGGGGGAAATTTTAAAATGTGAAAAGGGAACATCGAGCCCGAGAGTCAGCGAGGAACAAAACGGGCAATAGAGGGGTTGTCACACAACATCCTCGATACAACTGTTGGGAAAGACATGGAACTGGACAATGGAGATGAAAGGTGAGTAAACTTGAAGTGTAGACGTAAAGTAGCAAACAATACACAATATAGATTGAAGTTCCTTGTAGCTCCTTTCCATTTCTGTAAGAGAAAGTTTTTTTTTCCAGAGCTTTAAAGAAAGTACAATAGAGTTTGCATTATGAATAATCGTTAGCAGTGATTGAAAGAAAAGAGAGAAAGGCAGTAACTCGTTGTGAAGCTAACTGTGGATAAGACTAATCTTCCTCATTTTCTTTTTCACGAAGGTTTGACAGAAAAAATTAAAACCTGCCAAGATAGAGAGGTTGTTTTAGCAACTGGAGGTCATGTAGCACAGGATGTTTTATAAACTTCTACCAGTTTAAAGTGAGAAGGTGAAGAGTTGAAGGATGGTAAGAAGAACGAGAAGACGGACTGATGTCTCATGTGTTGTCCACACAGCTTTCAACTTCCTCTAGAAAAACTGAAATGAAACTCTCAACACTGTTACAACATCATAATGATATTCAGCAACAAACGTCACCATGAACCACAGTTCACATTTTGCTGCACCATGTAGGGTTGACTCAGTCCTAGGCGACCTTTGCCCTTTGTACTGTTATATACTAATGTACTAATATCAAAGGACTGTTATATACTAATAGCAAAGACAATATTTCAAAATAACAGATAAGAGACTCTGCAAAATAACATGTCATTATGAAAACTCCTTTCTTGAAGTCAGCAGTCACACTCTTGCAGTACAATTCTTGTGAACAGAACAGGAAACAATTTACAAAAACACAATCACAATCAAACACAATGCATCCCGTTGTCCAGACAGCACACAATGATGTTTGAATGTTCATGTAAAGGTTCAATGAGGGCGTATAGGACATCAAAGGCGTATAATAGTTTCCTAATCAGCTTCAAAAAGTTCCTTCATTTCCGCTTCTTCTTTTCTGAAATGTGTTACGACAGTGAAGTTGATTGCATTTTTCACTTTCTTAGAACATTTTTTAGTTCATAATAAACCCGTAATTGGTAATCCCACTCGCGTGGCTAAACGGAAGCAATTATTCTTTTGTCTTCGCTTCAGCTTTGTAAAAAAAGAGAGAAAAGGGATGAATAGAAATAGGAACAAAAGGAAAAACACGTCGCAGGACTTTCATTGTGAGCCATTAGTCGTTGTTAAACATTCCTATTACTTTTACAGGCTTGATGAGCAGTCATTGAATCCATCTGTGTGAGTTTAGTACTGAGTTTGGTAGCTACAAAAGGTTGATGTAACCAAATGTCTTGATATGTTTTTGTCTAACACAGAATGTCTGACACAGAAAATCCTGTCATCAGCAGCATCCTATCGACTCCTGCATTGGTCCATAGATTGTCATCCTCTGATTTTTCATTTCTAGCTCCTACTTATCTCTCTCTATATATCTCTCATACTCTGGCAAGATTCAAACGCATGTCTTTGGGTGTAGACACTTTACCATAGGCAGACTGGTGAATAGTGAAATAATAGTGAAAAATAGTTTCCCATTTTGAGTCTTTCTAAAACCAGTTGTAAGCTGATTATTTTTTTCATATTGTTTTAAAAGTAGGTCTTAATTCTCTGACAGAAAAATTCACTTGAAGTGGAAAAATCTCTTGGTTCTTAACAGAATGTGTGCCTTCAGTTTGGAATGTTTAATTTTCATTTTATTATCAAGTATATTTAAACATCTGTAACCGAGTGAGGGAAATAAATACTGGTGATTTATATGGCATCGTCACCAATGGTAGGCAATATCAAAACTCTTTACATATGAACAAACGCAAAATAAGCAAATATCATTATCACATATTTGTGTAATTTTTTACTTCATGATTACATGTTACTACTGTTGTTAAACTGTTCCAAACCAGGAAATATGTCCCCGGAGAAAATATGGTTCATGTAGTAAAAACAAAAGTACGCGAGGATCCTTGGAGGAATTATGTCCTGTTAGCAATTTTGAAAATTAAGGACATAAAAAAGAGATACCAACAGGAACAGACTGTACAGAACACGAGGAGCACCAATGGTCTTTTGTAGCCTGTATCTTGATGTACTGAGAGCATTAGGTTAACCCGAGTGAAGCTTACCATCTAATTGTTTTTGGACAACGACCCAGAAAAGATTTGTTCAAAGCAAAAAAGTCAGCCATGAATAGCCTTGGGCACAGTGCACGTGAACTCTGCCTCCTGGCTCTTGTGACTGGCCTGCAACTGTTTCTATCTTCACCAGGTACAGGTTGGAAATAATATTTTACTTGAGGTGAATTTGGAGAGTTTGGAATTAGGATAGGAATAAGTTAGTGGGAAAGAGAGGAAATAATGAGTATGTGTAAAAGTTTTTGATGTATCTTTGTGTGTCTGTGTGAAAGTATACATACATATATATCGTATGTGTGTGTGTGTGCGCGCGTGAGTGGGTGTGTGGATATGTGTGTGAAGGTATGCACGTTTGTGCGTGTGTGCATTCGAGATGTTTCCTAAAAGACCGTTTTTATTTGTAAAATTATTAAAAGAAGTAAAATTTTAATGAAAAATAAATATGTCTAAATGTAATAATAATTCTAATATAATCAGTTCTAGAAACGCAGAAAAACTATTACTATAAGTGTTTATTCATGCTAGGTGAGTGTCTGTCGCTGGAAATAAAAGGTCAAAGTGCATTTACAGTTTTGGAAGGAGCGAACTCAGAAATAGACTTCTTCATCTACAACATGTCTCGAGAAGAAGCAATAACTTTGTTTGTATCAAAAGATGGATTACATTATAAAATGGACAGTTCATGCAAATTCATCCTGAATCCAACTACCTGCAGCAAGTTTAGTGGACCATGTCAGTGCTCAACAAGACCCAGTGAGGGTCGACTGCAATTTGTCTTTAAGAGAAAGTTTCAGGCACAAGATGCAGGCGAGTGGAAGTTCGATGTTTGGAATACGAACATAGAACAAACTGTCAACATTTCTGTGAAAGGTTAGTTCAGAAACCTTTAGAAATAAAATCAATCTTGTACAGATACGAACTATATTTAAGAAATAGTAATTATACATATAACTGACAGAAATATTTATTGAGCTCAAAATTGATTTATGGTCCTACTTACTGATTTAAATACAAAAATGTAGCTATCATCATTAACTTAGATATAGATATTCGTGTAATACAAGTAGACCTGGGTACATTAAAATCAATTAAAGATAATTGTTTTTATCGATACAAAAACATATCTTTCTTGAATTTTTTAGTAACATTTTGGTATAGATATAGAGATTGATTATTTTGAAAGATTTTGTTAGAGATATACAGATGGATTTAGACATAGCTATATCGATATACATTGCTATTGAGAAGTTTATATATAAAGTTAGTTAATAAGATAAGTGTTGAGTGAAACATATGTACATGTAATTGAAACAACAATTTTGATAGAGATGCTTATGCAGACAAAGCTATGTAACTATTTATTCCGATTTGGCTTAAATGGTAGATGGGAAATGTAAAGTGTGTGATGCGAACATGTACGCAAACTGGGCTGTAAAATGATGATGATGATGATGATGATTATGATGATAAATTAACAGCACGGCTACCTGAGTGTTTCTATCTCTCTCATACTTGTAAAAGTGTCCATAAATTGTCCAAACCATTTGTCATAACAATATTCTTAAAGAAAAAAGAAACGCAATTTATAATGCATTTTACCCTCAGATTATAAAAAATGTCCTTTATTATTTCATAACACTTTTTGATGGATTTTTGCTGAGGCTCAGTTAGATGTATAAGGAAGAAACGTGTAGGGTGTGGTACACTTGGTCAACAACTGTCAAAGTTTTAGTTTTACTTTCAGCAGTTGAAGTTACAACCAATACTCCATTACCAAGCCATGCTCCAATGACCGCGAAGCCAACTTCACCAAAAGGTGTGGGGGGTAATTATTATTTCTCTTGTGTTTATATATATGTAAAGATAAGAGAAAATTATATTTTTCGAACTGTGTAAGGGCTTTGACTTTATATTTTGATGTTATTTGTTTTTATTTATTTATTTAAAGCACATTAAGTCTGCTCTAGAGTGAAGACAAGCACTGTATAAATCTTCTTCTCATAATTATTCTTACATCAGTGTACTGAACATAATCTATCAAATTATTTAAGGTTATGAACTGTTTATTCTGAGAGCTGAAGACCATAATAGCTTTGGTGTGATTAGCTCAACCTTTATGGCGGTTTCTTTGACCTGCAGAGAAAACAACAAAAGCGAGGGCTGTGACCGTTGCTCTTCAAACGGCGAAGAGCACTCAGACCTCCACCATAACCTCTACTTTCATTCCCAGCCATCACTTCATAAATAATAATAGTGAAGACGTCGGTGTTGCACACGAACCTCAGAGAACTGGATTAGAGAGCTACATTGTTGTCATTATCGTCCTGCTGATCGTCGTCGCAGGTGTAGTGCTGGCTTTGGGTTTCGTCGTTTGGCGACATCTGGGCTACATTCATAGGCTGCGACACTACCTTGGTGAGAACTGTCGCGTGTCAGCGATCGTGCTGTCATCCTTGCATGCCTCCCATACTGAGCTCGCCCATCGTTAGGTGTTTTCTTCACGCTTTTGTCCCCTCTTTGTCTTACGTCTTGCGCGAGCGCGCACAGCTTCCTTGATTTTACTTTTTCCTTCTTTGACGTCATGGGTAGTCGTCATCAAGTAACAGACGGTGCTGGACCGTGGCCATGACAGTCACAGTTTTTCATTTTGTATCGACCGATCTGCCACAAGCCGTTTTGGGTGAGTAGAGACCCATTCTGTTGGGTTCCACACCATTCTAGTCTGTAAGGGCCTTTGGGTGGCGGTGGAAGTGCAAGTGAGAGAATCTTTTTATGTTCAAACACATATTCAGATGTTTGCATGCAGAAGTGTCATGAGATTGAAGTCACTTGTAGCTCCTTTTCATTTCTGTAAGAGAGAGTGTTTAATAAGAAATTTAAAGAGAAAAAATATAACTTGCATTATGAGCAATCGTTAGCAGTGATGGGAAGAAAAGAGAGAAAGGCAGTAACTCGTGATATTACGTGTGCATAAGACTAATCTTCCTCATTTTCCTTTTCCCGAAGGCTTGACAGAAAACAATAAAAAACTGCCATGTTGGAGCGATTGTTTTAGTAACTGGATGTCCTGTAACACAGGATGTTTTATAAACACCTACACATTTGAGGTGAGAAGATGAAGAGTTGAAGGGTTGAAGGATGGTAAGAAGAACGAGAAGATGGACTGACGTCACACGTATTGTCCACACAGCTTTCAACTTCCTCTAGAAAACTGAAAAGAAACTCTCAACACTGTCATAACATCGTGATGATATACAACAACAAACTTGTCATCATGAACCACAGTTCACGTTTTGTTGCACCTTGCAGGGCTGGGTCCGTCCTAGGCGACCTTTATCTTTGTACTGTTATATACTAACGTACTAATATCAAAGGACTGTATGTACTAATATTAAGAGACAATATTTCAAAATGACAGATAAGAGACTCTGCAAAATAACATGTCATTATGAAAACTCCTTTCTTGACGGTCAGCAGTCACACTCTTGCAGTACAATTCTTGTGAACAGAACAGGAAACAATTTACAAATACACAATCACAATCAAACACAATGCATCCCGTTGTCCAGACCACACACAATGATGTTTGCATGTCCATGTAAAGGTTCAATGAGGGTGTATAGGACATCAAAGGCGTATAATAGTTTCCTAATCAGCTTCAAAAAGTTCTTTCATTTCCCCTTCTTCTTTTCTGAAATGTGTTACGACAGTGAAGTTGATCGCATTTTTAACTTTCTTAGAACATTTTTAGTTCATAATAAACCCGTAATTGGTAATCCCACTCGCGTGACAAAAAGGAAGCAATTACTCTTTTGTCTTCGCTTCAGCTTTGTAAAAAAAAGAGAGAAAAGGGATGAATAGAAATATGAAGAAAAACAAAAACAAGTCGCAGGACTTTCATTGTCAGCCATTAGTCGTTGTTAAACATTCCTATTATTTTTACAGGCTTGGTGAGCAGTCATTGAATCCATCTGTCTGTGTGAGTTTAGTACAGAAAATCCTGTCATCAGCAGCATCCTATCGACTCCTTCTTCGGTCCATAGATTGTCCTACTTTGACTTTTCATTTCTAGCTCCTACTTATCTCTCTCTTTATATATATCTTATACTCGTGGCTAGATTCAAAAGCATGTCTTTGAATAGAGACACTTACCCAGACTGGAGGTAATAGTGAAAAAAATAGTTTCCCATTTTGAGTCTTTCTAAAACCAGTTGTAAGCTGATTATTTTTTTCATATTGTTTTAAAAGTAATGCTTAATTCTCTGACAAAATTCACTTGAAATGGAAAATTCTCTTGGTTCCTCACAAAATGTGTGCCTTCAGTTTGAATGTTTAACTTACATTTTATTATCAAGTATATTTAAACATCTTTAACCGAGTGCGGGAAATAAATAATGGTCATTTATATGGCATCGTCACCAATGGTAAGGCAGGATCAAAACTCTTTACACATGAACAAACGCAAAATAAGCAAATATCCCTATAACATATTTGTGTAATTTTTTACTTCATGCTTACATGTTACTACTGTTGTTAAACTGTTCCAAACCAGGAAATATGTCTCCGGAGAAAATATGGTCCATGTAGTAAAAACAAAAGTACGCGAGGATCCATGAAGGAATTATGTCCTGTTAGCAATTTCTTCAAAGGCGTCGTGAGATGGAAGTTTCTTGTAGCTCCTTTCCATTTCTATAAGAGAAATATTTTATTCAGACCTTTAAAGAGAAAATAAAATACAGTTTGCATGGTGAACAATCCTTAGTAGTGATGGAGAGAAAAGAGAGAAAGGCAGTAACTCGTTGTGATATTATTTGTGAATAAGACTAATCTTCCTTATTTTCTTTTTGACGAAGGTTTGACAGAAAACAATAAAATTTGGGCAGAAAAAAAACTAGAGCGGCACATCTCATGAAAAGTGTCACTTAAAGAGTGACATTGTAAGTGCTTTAAGTAAGTTCTAGATCATAGCAACTCCCGTCTAGAGAAAGTAAATTTATTTATGTCCTTCATTGTAGTGCTTTTTCCTGAAAGAAAATAATATCCTTAAGTATAGATGGTGAGTAGCTACGCCCTTGTTTTCAAGATTTAAGGGAAGTTTGTCATGTATAGCCATTATGTTTATTATTATAGACTTTCAGTTTCTTACCTTTGTTGTTTAATCAGTTTGAGAAATTAACAATGACTGCAGGAGGTTACAATGTGCTGCAAGATGAGCGGCTCATTACCTAGTCTAATGGAATTAAATTGAGAAGACTACATAGCAGAACTAAATAAGCGAAATTGTTTACATGTTTACACACAATAAGAATGTTGTATGTATCATAACAAAGCTCTATCTCTAGAAATGAAAGGATTTCCTTAAATAAGCCCCTTTCACTTGAATTTGCGCCATCCCTCTCCAGTAAAATATATAAATATATTCTTAGATATTGTCTTTATGGTTAAGTCTGTAAAATAAACCACCATATGGGAAACTTTCAAGTTACCTTGATGTGTAAGTTTTAAATAGAACAAAATTTAAAAACATTTGTATGAGGGAAATAAATACTGGTCATTTATAGGGTGACTCTTAGTATCGTCACCAATGGTAGGCAGGATCAAAACTCTTTACATATGAACACACACAGAATAAGCAAACATTAGTATCACAAGTTTGTGTAATTTTTTACTTCGTTATTACATGTTTCCACTGTTGTTACACTGTTCCAAACCAGGAAATATTTTCCATCTAGTAAAAAGGTAAGCTAGGATCAAGGTGGAATTATGTCCCGTTAGCAATTTCGAAAATTAAGGACATAAATAAGAGATGTACCAACAGGAACAGATTTTTCAGAACAGGAGGAGCTTCACTGGGCTTGCGTAGCCTGTATCTTGATGAGCACATTGCATTAGCACGAGTTCAACTTTCCATCTAATTCGTTTTTGGACAGCATCCCAGAAAAATTTTTTCTAAGCAAAAACATCGGCCATGAATAGCTTCGGGCACAGTGCACGTGAACTCTGCCTCCTGGCTCTTGTGACTGGCCTGCAACTGTTTCTATCTTCACCAGGTACAGGTTGGAAATAATATTTGACTTGAGATGAATTTGGAGAGTTTGGAGCTTGAATAGGAGAAGTGAGTGGGAAAAGAGGAAATGCTGAGTATGTGTAAAAGTTTTTTTAATGTAGTATCTTTGTGTATCTGTGTGAAAGTATACATACATATATATCGTGTGTGTGTGTGTGCGCGCGCGCGTGAGTGGGTGTGTGGATATGTGTGTGAAGGTATGCACGTTTGTGCGTGTGTGCATTCGAGATGTTTCCTAAAAGACCGTTTTTGTTTGTAAAATTATTAAAAGAAGTAAAATTTTAATGAAAAATAAATATGTCTAAATGTAATAATAATTCTAATATAATGAGTTCTAGAAAAGCAGAAAAACTATTACCATAAGCGTTTATTCGTGTTAGGTGAGTGTCTGTCGCTGGAAATAAAAGTTCAAAGGGCATTTACATTTATGGAAGGAGCGAACTCAGAAATTGACTTCTTCATCTACAACATGTCTCGTGAAGAAGCAATAACTTTGTATGTATCAAAAGGTGGATTACATTATAAGACAGACAGTTCATGCAAATTCATCCTGAATCAAACTACCTGCAGCAAGTTTAGTGGATCATGCCAGTGCTCAACAAGACCCAGTGAGGGTGGACTGCAATTTGTCTTTAAGAGAAAGTTTCAGGCACAAGATGCAGGCGAGTGGAAGTTCGATGTTTGGAATACCAACATAACACGAACTGTCAACATTTCTGTGAAAGGTTAGTTCAGAAACCTTTAGAAATAAAATCAATCTTGTATAGATACGAACTATATTTTAGTAATAGGAATTATATATATATATTGACAGAAATATTTATTGACCTCAAAATTGATTTGTGGTCCTACTTACTGATTTAAATACAAAAATGTAGCTATCATCATTAACTTAGATATAGATACTTCGTGTAATACAAGTAGACCTGGGTACATAAAAATCAATTAAAGATAATTGTTTATATCGATTCAAAAAACATATATCTTTCTTGATTTTTTATTAACATTTTGGTATATATGTAGAGATTGATTATTTTGAAACATTTTGTTAGAGATATACAGATGGATTTAGACATAGCTATGTAGATATAGATTGCTATTGAGATTCATATATAAAGTTAGTTAAGAAGATAAGTGTTGAGTGAAAACATATATACTAATACATGTAATTGAAACAACAATATTGAAAGATATGCTTATGCAGACAAACCTATATAGCTATTTATTTTGATATTTCGATTTTTTTAAATGTTAGATGTGAAATGTAAAGTGTGTGAGGACATGTATGTTAGCTGGGCTGTAAAATGATGATGATGATGATGATGATGATGATGATGATGATGATGATGATGATGATGATGATGATGATAAACTAACAGCGCAGCTACCTAAGTGCTGTTGTCTCTCTCATACTTGTCAAAGTGTCCATAAATTGTCCAAACAATAAAAAGAAAAAAGAAACACAATTTATAATGCATTTTACTCTCAGATTATATAAAATTTCCTTTTATTCAGAATTATTTCATAACTCTGTTTAGTGGCTTTTTGCTGAGGCTCAGTTAGATGTATAAGGAAGAAACGTGTAGGGTGTGGTGCACTTGGTCAACAACTGTCAAAGTTTTAGTTTTACTTTCAGCAGTTGAAGTTACAACCAATACTCCATTACCAAGCCATGCTACAAGCACCGCGAAAGCCAACTTCATCAAAAGGTGTGTGGGGTAATTAATTATTATTATTGCGTTGACATTTCTCTCGACAACAATAGGTACGTGATTTGACTATATTTTGATGTTATTTGTTTTTATTTATGTAAAGCGCATTGTCTGCTCTAGAGTGAAGACAAGCGTTGTATAAATCTTCTTCTTATAATTATTCTTATATCAGTGTATTGAACATAATCTATGAAATTATTCAAGGTTATCAACTGTTTAGTCTGAGAGCTGAAGACCATATTAAGCTTTAGCGCGAATAGCTCAACCTTCATGGCGGTTTCTTTGACCTGCAGAGAAAACAACAAAAGGGAGGGTTGCGACCACTGCTCTTCAAACGGCGAAGAGCACTCAGACCTCCACCATAACCTCTACTTTCATTCCCAGCCATCACTTCATAAACAATAATAATGAAGTCATCGCTGCTGCACACGAACCCGAGAGAACTGGATTAGAGAGCCACGTCGTCGTCATCATCGTCCTGATGATCATCGTCGCAGGTGTGGCGCTGGCTTTGGGTTTCGTCCGTTGGCGACATCCGGGCTACATTCATAGACTGCGACACTACCTTGGTGAGAACAATAAAAGAGTTAATCAGCAGTGAAGTGACTTAATTAATGAATTACTTTTGAGTAGGTGAAAGTGCATGGGTTATTTTGTCTATGGATATTCATTGGCATTATTAATAATTGACTGCATATGTGTATTATTATAAAAATCAGTATCAGCTAAATAGCTGTAAATTTCTGAAGCAAAGGTAGGATGTTTAGATATCATCCAATGACAAAAAATTCTGCAGGTTTAATCTTAAAACTCGTTATAGTTGGTCAAAAGTTTTCTCACCTGAATTAAATCTGATTCTGGCTGCGCAGTTTCTCTTCGTCATACACACATCTGTTGCACGTGGATAGACAGGTTGAGCAACCACGTGACATCTGCCGTTGAAGCCAACACCTATGATAGACCCAACAGGGCATCGGAAGGGTTACGGTACTCAGTCCTCACTAGATTTTTCCGACGGTCACGTCCAGGTAAATATTTGTTAGTGCAACATGGCAAATTATTATGTTGACATTATGCCTTAGTGAAAAAAAGAGAGGCTTAACTTTATGTATTACAACATCGATACATTAAATGTCAGAAATTTGATTGTTTAACCTTTATAGCGAATTTTCTTAAACGAAGATATTACTACAAATCAGCAAATATACAAGAGGAGGAGATATTTTAATAAATGGATGAAGATTTGACAAAGTATGTCAGGTTTGATTAAACGAGGGAACAGAATTAGAGAAGGGACAGTATGTAAGAGATATTTTCTCAAATCGTCGGTGCTTGGTTGTCCAGTATCCCGGAACAACACCTACGAATCATACATCTGCACAGACGAAGATGGCTACTTGATGACGGCCTTTAATAGCAAAGACAAGTTGAGCTCATGTGATGAAGGTACAAGAAATATTACTGGATGAAATAAGCCACATTACAGCGATCTTATCTCTCTCACATACAACCTATATATATATATCTTTTATCTTTTATTTTTGCTTTTTGTTTTTCTGTGATATTTATTTTATTTTTACTGTTTAGCTGTTTTTCGCTTTGTCCTGCATTTATCGTTTCTTTAAGAGACTGTTTTGACACATTGTCAAAATGTGGTTGTATTTAGCAAATTCCACATGATGATCATATGTAAAGTGTCCAAAAATTAATCGAAAACATGTGCTTAGTTAGAAAAAGACCATTCGTGTTTTCTGCAATCTTAACTAAAGTTCTGCCTGCATCCATTTCATCAGAGCCGCCATTAGAAGACTATCCTCGGGCCTCAAACATCTATGAAATTCCAGTACAGGGAGGCACGAACATCAAACAACTACACTGACCGCAGCTCTGATCCCAGCCACGGATGTCAGGGAGTGTCAAAGGTCATCTATCTTGATAAACAAGGGTCTTATTGAATTTTTTCTTGAATTCAATTCAATTTCAATTCAATTCAATACAACTTTATTCATCCACAAGGGCAATTAGAGGTATGATGACACGCCAGCACACTAGAATGAGTCCGAATAGCGAGGGCTGTCCTAGACGATGTCATTCATTGAAATGCTTTCTATGATTGTAAAGGTGAGATTGATAGAGCTTATTAACTACCTGATGACTGTAAATATATAAACATATTGATTGATTGTTTGCACTCAAACTTGGTCCCTGAGTTAATAATATGCATAATAATTGTTTTAGGTGACTCACCCACTGAGCTTAACAACCTGCGTGAGCATGCGCGCGTTTCCTTGCAACAGTTCTTCTGGTCATGGGACAACAATGACCTCATAAACAAAAGTTGATCTCATGTGACCTCCTTGACTCACCAAAATCTTCATCTCATGAAATTTTGAATTAAACAAGAGAACATCTTTTGATTTTGTCATATCATGAAATAGTTGACTGTGAGATTGTCCTCGAACTTGTATTACTGGACTACTGGCAGATGATTTAACTACTAAAACGAGGCTGGTGTATTCACAGCTTCCGGTTAAGTCACATTTCAGATTAACTACTAAAACAAGGCTGGAATATACACTGCTTCCTGTTTAGTCACATTCACTGTTTAGGCTCGCCGAGACTAACAGAAAAGAACTTCGCAGGAGGCTAAGCCTTGGTCTCGGTTGACAAACAGCAATCCACCTATACACACATCCGTGGATTACATAAGATTTTACTTACAGCTTGTTCTTATGTGCAAATGCGCTTTCTGTTCTCTCTCTCCCCTCTCTCTCACACACACAAAGAGAATGAGATAAACATATTGACAAAGAGATAGTAAGACAAATTCTTTATTCAGTAAAGCCTTGTAAAGATCCTTTTAAAGGATGATTATTCTAATAGAATTAAAACACCAACATCAAAGTAAAAAAAGGGTCTATATCTAAGGGGAGAGAATAAGTACTTTATGCCGACCTAGCAACTAGCCTTGTAAAGAGATTCCTCTTGAAGAAAAAGAACAGAAACGACATCTGAACCTAGGACAGTTAATCCTCACTGTCAACACAATAATAATAATAATAATAATAATAATAATAATAATAATAATAATAATAATAATAATCAACAATAATAATAATAATAATAATAATAATAATAATAATAATAACAATAATAATAATAGGCGGAGCTCCACTGTTTCATTATTTTTCTTAATCAACTAGTTCCTACAAAAGCAGTTGTGGAATAGTCAAGTCTAAACGAGGCCCAGTTATGAAGCAACAATAAACAACAAAACACAAAAGAACAATTTTTCATATCAAGAGAAAGAAAACGAATGTGGAAATACGAGTGAGAACTGTGTGTTAGCTCCCTTAGTGTGGTGAGCCCTCATTTAACTTTTTTCGTTGCACATTGTGAAAGGTTTATTAATTTTCTTTTTTTTCCTGCTTTCCTATGAAACTTATAATGACTCATCATAAACAATGAACTGTACACGGATCAAGTTATTTGTTTCTATTTCCTCTAATCTATTGTCTAGGTTTGTTTCCTGTTTCGGGTGTTAAGAAGGCAGTCTCACCCACTAACCCACGCACGAATATACATTCAGAAACACGAAATAAAGAAAATGTCCTTATTTGGTTAAATCCAACTGATATTTCAAACATTTTGGACAAGAGAGAGAGAGAGAGAGAACAAAAGTGAGAAAAAAAACACAAAAATATGAAATATTTGTCACATGCGCCCTCCAGACTATTTCCACCATCTGCATAAAATGTAAAATGTTAAAGCCTAGTAACCAAGTGAGAACAGAGCTATATGTGGTTCACCGTATCTAGAGCACTGCCTATGAAAAGTCGAAACTAATCCTTCTACATGCTCTCACCTTCTCTAAATAATTAGGTTGCCTTAACTATTTGACATTTAAAAGACAGGCAGACATATCTTATTGACAGATATATATTTTGCTAATATTTCATGCTCTGTTACTTTAACTCATGCAACGAGAAAATGATTTTGATTTTCATTTGTTCACTAAATTTTTTTTGTTTTTAGTAACATCTTGAAAGCTAGAAACTATGGTGATATGTAGGGAAATCTAGAAAATCTACTAAACATTCCGCCTTCCTCCTCCACTTATAAAATATCTCATCATTCAAGACTAGGAAAGTACAACCATCAAAGCTCAGTCTAACGACACCGCTGGAGCAAGTCCACCTCAGGGTTGAGCCACAGGAAGATGTCCAGAGCCAGGGTGATGATGATCACCAGAGTAAACACAAAGACAGCCGCCATGGACGCAATGTCGCTGGACGTAAGTTCTGTCTTTTTGCGGTTTTGTTTCAAATCCGATGGATGATTTATGCCTACTAAAGTAGTCTCACTCACAGTAGTCAATGTGGAAGAGGCTACCTCAGAGGTAACACGTGTGGTTGTTGTCAGCGAAGGTTGTGAGGTCATCGGCGAGTTCGCTTTAGTCGTTGCTAACTCAGATGTTGTTTGGATATTTGACTGTAGTGTCCAGGTTGTGCTCTTCTGCTCTGTCATGAAAACAACAGGAGTTTTATAACATAATTTCAGTTTGATAATCGGCTCTCAACGCCTTAAACTTATTGTGTTGTACAATTGGTTGATTGGTTATCACTGGAAAAGGGAACATAAGATACATTTTCAGACACATTTTATCGCATGTGTACTATTTATATGTGTAGCATGCACCTGTGTGTTATTTACCTTGTGGCTCAGTAGGTAAATTTTATTGTATCATAGCATATTATTGCTAGTGTTTTAAGTGCCATCTCTTTATTATCAGTTCAAAACCCTTCTGATGTATTTGGACATGATTCCCTCCCAGGTCTCTCCACTATCTTCATCACTTACCTTGGCACAGGACATTTAGATACGGGAAAGATAATTTACTGTAAATATTTTTAACAATGGCTCAGTGTTGTTGAAATTCAGTTTAAGTTTACCTCGGGAGTATTAGTGGGAAACAAACTAATTTTTCGAAAAGAAGCTTCAAGCCGCTCAGATGTCAGGAAGAGGTACAAATGAGATGAAACAAATTTTTTTCTCTACATTTGCTTGCTAGTAATACTCCATATTGAATATAAAATATAGCAAAAATCATAAATCACATGCATAGAGTATGTCGAGATCTTAAAAGGTATTACAAAATCATCCTACATAGTTTTAAGAAAAAGCATCTTGGTAATTAGTATGGAAGTCAGACAGACTTACCACTGATGGTAACATTGACAGTCTTTGAGATGTTGACATGTTTCCAAGGCACGAACACCCACAGGCCGGCATCATTCTGCTGGAAAGTTTTATTTAAACTGAAAGCATCGTCAGGGTCTTTAGGACATCGGCAGATGTTGTTAGTGGTATTACAGACTTTACTTGCTGATTGTGTCACAACACACATCGTATCGTAATTGTCCTTCTCCACAGCCTTGTGCTGGACAAAAATTCGAAAATAATCATCGCTGCGAACGTAGAACTCGATCTGTGATGTAACTCCCAACGGAAATGTAAAACTTGTTTTGTTTCCTTCGATTTGCAGGGTCAGGGACTCTGGTTGAGAAACCATGATTGTTATTAGCAATATTTTATCCTCCTCCTCCTCATCATCATCCTCATCATCAAGGCAATGAAAGTTTGTTTTATTAACAGAAGATTAAATATGAATTGCAACTAAATAAAAATTAATTCGGCCTACCTGTCTTGTCGTGAGCAAGCAATAACACCAGCAACATCAGGACACCGGCTACTAGTCTTCCTGTCCACCATCTTGGCTAAATCTCAGACACATTGTTACTGAACCAAGCAGGAGACACCGATAAAGACATTGTTGGACTGGTTCCAACAAGAAATAAACCAATCCTACTTTTGAAAACAACAGGTTTCAACACCAGGGTTTACATCACCGAGACTGGTGTCGATGTATCGTTGTATGCAAGGGAGAGCACTAGTGAAAGTATCTTTAACAATCACTTCCTCAAGTATTTTCCATATCCAGCCGCATATCAGAGCTACTTGTACAGACTCATGTCACGTCAAACTATTTATTCAATATACATTCTCCAGTCGACATTGAATTAATTATTGACTACTGATCATGGTCTTGATTAGTCGGCTCTCAGTCACAAGTGAATCTCGCAAACATTTATCATGAAGCAGGCGAGCTTTCTGCTCACTTCCTTCCTAACTACTCCCCGCCTCCCTTCTCCACAATGTAACCCGTATGTTGTTGGGTAGACTTTGAATTGTATTCTCGTTGTATGTTAAACTACCAATTTGCTTGTCTTTTGTTTTCAACCAGTTTGTAAGTAAAGCAGCTGGCTTTTCTATGAGTAAACTTTAAATTAATTCAATTCTTGTTCTTGTTATTATCTTCTTCAAATTTAGTCCATATGTGGGGCATCAGTCATCGTTCGTCGTTGACATTGTGTTTGTTGAGTTAGAAATGTATTGTCGTCCGTAAGACGAAGTTAACAAGTTTCCGGTTACAGGGTTTTCCGTTGTAAAATGTCCTCCCAGCCAACATCGAAACTTAATGAGTGTTGGGGAGCTTGAAAGGGAAGTAGACACATTTGGCAAAAATTATGGATAATTTGTGTTCGTGTACGTGTGTGTGTGTGTGTGTACACACATCCTCTCCTCCTCATCCTTCTCCGAACAAAACTGCTGGATAACTCATTTCTATTTCTTTAAATTATCTCCACTCAGAACACAAAATTTTAACTTTTTTAAGATGTAGAAAACAATTCACTCTATAATATAAAACTTAAAATCAATAACAATAAATACATTGTCAAAGTACACAATATATCCTTTAAAGTAAGCTTTTCGCTCTCAAGCTAAGGGGAAGAAGGCATCCATTCATTCCATCAGGAAGAATTGTGAGGTCTCTCTCGAAAGAGGACCTTAACCCCCACAGTACCCCTCGTCTTATCCAAGTTATTTACGACACATTGAACTCATTAAAAGTCATCATATAACACTAGCTAATTAACTGAAAAAACCTATTAAACACGACATAGTGGCTTATAATTTCAGATATTACTTTTCTTTTGAAAGAAACAATACCCTACCCTTTACAATAACCATGTAATATTTATAAATGTTAACCGATATTTTATTTTAATTGTTAAGTATTTTACTGTCCAAGATTTTTTTGACACTGAGGCCTGAATGTGTAAATCCTCCCTTGGCGTCACTTTGTATGAGAAGGATTTTATTATCTGCCCATTACTATTACGATTACCACCCTTTACCACCACCACCCTTCTGTCATGAAAATATCCATAAGTAAGCTCGTGTCTACCCTCATTGTTTTGAAAATTAACCACATAACCGTAGATTTGTAAGAGACAGAGAGGAAGGAACTCCCCCAGTCAGGGATATAAAAGCCTGACAGTTCACTGTTTTATTTGTTTGAACTGAGAGGTTCTCAAAGACTTCAGTTTGATGAAATGTCATCGAGTAGAATCCTAGTGGTGCTTTTTGTGACAGGCCTGCACCTCCTCATCTTCTCAACAAATCTTGGTATCTGTTTTTGTCTGTATGTCAGTCTGTACATGTGTATCTCTGTCTGTTCGTCTGTTCATCTGTTTTCCAGATGAGCTGTTATGTGTGAATGTTTCTCTGTCTGCCTTATTGTGAAACCATTTATTTACTTAAGCTACAAACTTCAACTTTCTTTTTTTTTCGCAGTCGACTGTGTCTCACTGGAAATAAAGGACCACCAGAAGGAATTCACCTTCCAGGCAGGGATGAAGTCCGAAATCGAGTTTGTCCTTAACGGTACGTGCAGGTGCGAAACCACTGTGTACCTGCACATGAAAGGTATTTCTGGAGAGACAAAGCCGATTTGTAAGTTTGTACTGAGGGAAAATTGTGTCACACACTACAGCGACTGCAACTGCGCTGCTGCTGTTGTCGACTCCCGACATGGATACAAGATGTGGAGAAAATTTCATCCGCAAGACAGCGGGACTGGGTCTTTGAAGTGTGGGGTACAAATGTACAAACGATAATCTCCATAAGAGTCAAAGGTGAGGGATTAATTTGACAACCATTTCATTTTTCATTCTTTCATTTCTTTTTTCGGGTGGATGAAGTAATGGGTGATAGTTGCGTGAACAGAAACAAAAGCAAGGTATGCACACAATCGTAAAAATTGGAACTTGAACAAACATTTAAAAAACCCTGGTAGACGATCAGAAATATAAATACTGTGGTAATTCTAAGATGAATTTAAAGAACCAATAGATAAAATTTTTTCAAGGAAGAACAAGGTAATGGACACGGTTATGAACAGTGTTTCTCAATTTAAAAAATAAAATTTATTCACGAGCCTTATTTGAAGAACATGATTAATAGAAAGACTTCCTCGTAAACGGTAAAATTCATTTCAAGTAAACGACATTTATCTTGAACAATTGTTATTCCTCGTTTGAAAGAGTTTACTTTAATACACTTTATTTGGAAGAAAAGAACCAAATGGGTATACTGAATTAGAACTAAACAGGTTGACCTCCTAATATTCTAACATTTGTCGCCTAATTTAGAATGACCTGACACAGTTTGACAGAAGAAGCAATGTCCTACATTATTTTCTTTCTTGGTCACTGAAAGGCAACGGGGTACCGAGGACAACCTGTTTTCTGATGGAAGTTACGACAGTTTTTCTGTTCTCCAAAGCAAAGGGTTCGTTTTATTTTCCTTGTGTTTCAACGTCGTCTGCACTATCACCATCGCTGTTGTCGTCGTCACCTTCATCGTTCGTCGTCAGCGCAGATTCAGCAGGTCAAGACAGAGCAACGGTACGTATATCAGAAAAAGATTTATGTTGCTACGTCATTTGTATTCTCTCGAATGTACTCATGCGTATACCATAAAATACAAATACAAACAAGCGCATGAGCTAAAAGAAAAAAACACGAACGAATCAAAATGACCATAAGTACGAGTACACGAACACAAGAATAAAAACACATGCACGAACATGAATAAAAACACACACAAACAAGCACAGAAATACAAAAACACAAATACAAGCACGAACACACAGATAACAACAAACACACCACCACCACCACCACCAAGACAACAACAACAACAACAACAACAACAACAACAACAACAAACAAAACAACAGCAACAACAACAGAAGATTCAAAATAAAGAAAAAAATCAGTTCAAGATTAATTTTCCTCTAATTCATTTCTTTCATATCTTAAAGACACAATTGTTTCTTGTCCTGTTTTCCAGATGCTGGTGATGAACACTTGTACGCCAATAATGTTACACTAAACTCGGAATCGAAGAGCCACCCAGCATGTGGACAGACACCTGAAGAGTACCTGGTCCCTTTTTCAAGATCCAACGTCTACGTCATGTCCTACGGCAAGGAAACGGCTCTTAGATGAGATGACAACCTTTCAGCTCCAAGTCACAGGTACACAAAATTGTTTTGAACTGTCAACCATCTTTTTGTATCAGTTCTTTTCTTGAAAAGGATTTTTTACATCCTGTCAGAATCGCCTTTGGTCTTGTTTAAACAGGAGACTACATTGCAATCGCCTTCAAAGCAGAAAATCCATGGTTCAAAGCTACTCTGGTCTTGTGACGGAAAAATGTCTCCTTTTTGAACAATCAGAAGGGTATCTGAATTTTTAGGGCGATGAGATAAAAGGACTGGGTTCTGCCTATGACAGGTTGTTTCTTAGCGCAGATGGTCTTTCTATTTTGTTTGGAGTGTTGGTGATTGAAATGTTCACCTACAACCCTATTTATGGTTCGTCCATCACGTACTCCGCTTTAACGTCTCACAAAGGGTGATCTTGGAATTCCATATTTGAATTTTATACTGACAAAGTGTACAATTTTCTTGCTTTTCATATTTTAGTTCTCTACTTCTTTTCTTACTTTTCTTTGCTTTTTTTAAAAAACTTTTCCTTTTATTAATTTATTGAAAGATATGAACAGATCGTTCTTTTCATCACCAGGTCGAAGAGAAAACTCAGCCTGGGAAGAACAGGGGGAATACATCAATCTTGCTCAGGAGTTACCGCCACCACCACCACCTCCACCGCTGCAACCACCACCACCAGCTCCTGCACAAGAAGACCATCAGCCAATGGCACTAACAGGACAAGCGCTGCTGCCCCCTCTACCTCCTCCACCACCTCCTCCGCTACTGCTCAACCACTCACACCCTTGACAAAATATGTTAGCAGTACAAATAAACTGATCCAAAAAAAGGAAGAATATATTATTTGTTTTGGTACCATTTCGGAAGTACTGAACGTGTCTGACATGCCTGTATACAGGTCACGCACGACTGACTTCTGACCAAACGATTGAAGTATTAATTGTTTTAGGACAAAAAGGATAAAGTTAAATCATGAGTACGATAAGTGTTTTAGTGATGTTACTAGAAGTGTTTTAATGTTTTCCGAAAAGTTTTGGTGACGTTTTTTAAATGTTTTATGGTGTTTCCTGAAGTGTTTGGGGTCATTTTTGTAGTGTATTATGACTTTACCTGCTTTATATTGTTTTTGTTTTGTCATTTGTACAGCACAAAGCTGACAATTGGTATCATCCTGAAAATTTATTGTTTGCACGTTAAAAGTTTTAAACTGTAAAATCAATTAAATTTAAATTAAATTTAATCAACAGTCTCGGTCTTCCGCAAGTACTTTATTCAGAATTCGTAAAAATTCTCGCAGTCCTCACTCAACTCATGTTCAGAAATTCATGCACGTGAGAGAGTATATATTTAATGATGACTTTGTTATCATCTACACATACTCTGACTGTATCATTGGATGATGACGACAATGATGATGACGACGACGACGACGATGATGATGATGATGAAGGCAATGTTGCAGTTGATGATGAAGTTCAAACAAAACAGACGATACACTTACAACATGAAACAACATTTTAGAGACCGGCCATTCTACTCAAAAAAGGAACAATGGATAATTCTTTACGTCAGGACATATTTGTTTCCCTTATAGTAACTAGTTACACCCTTAATGAACAATAACTCTTGCAAACACCCTGCCGTGTCCGTTTTATTTCGCAGAACGGAAGGGCGGCATGTGCATGGACACACACACACAGGGTTTGATTGAGGGGCCATTTGTCATTCTCAAGAGGAAATGAACTTATCATTGTTTACACGAAACAAGTTGGTCGATGTTTTGTCGACTAAAAACGCGCGTGTGATACTGGTTAAAGATGACCGAGACAGCATCTCATGACAACATACTGCAGCGTCTCTGTCTCTCTTTCTCTGCCCAGGGCTTTTTCTCCTACAATAGAACTCAGTTATCTCAACTTCCTGTACATAGTTTACCGCTGCCACAGTTTTTTGCCTGTCCTGCTATTCAAATCCCGGTTTTTGCTCTAACAATTTGTGTTTTTGTCAATGCCATGTTCTGCTGCATGAACCGTTATTTCTCGCCACAGCAAAAAAACAAAACAACAACAACAAAAACCAACAAACAAAACACAAAAACAAAACAAAACACAAAAAATAAACAAACAAAAACAAACAAACAAAAAAAAAAAACAAATCAAAAACCAAACAAAAACAAAAACCCAAACACACACACACACAGACAAAAACCAAAAACCAAAAACAAAGAAAGAAAAAAAGAAAAGGGTTTAACAGTAGCTTTATTCTAGCTATCTCATACGTTGTTCTTTCTATACGAATGGATTGAATTGGCTCACAGAGAGAGAGAGAGGGAAGGGAGATGTATCAAGCACATGCAAAGAACATTTAAAAAGGTATATCACACAATTCAGCCAACAGCATCGGTACTAACTGCTTTGCAACGACAGACTTGGAGGACGAGTTTGTATTATTGCACGATGTTGTTTACATGAAAGTTCCCGCCATCACCTAATCAACCTTTCTTTTATCATGTCCTCAACTTTCCTAATGTCACTTCTTAATAGTCACTTCTAGGCACATAACCAGAGAAATATACAGAGAGATACAGTCAGCCACACACCCAGACCTACACACAACCACAGCCTCTACCGCTGTCTCCAATGATCAGGTCCACTCAGCTGCAGTTTTCCAAGAGGCCATTAAAGTCTAGTACTGTTATCCATTCTCTACCAAATCTTCATACCCCGTTCATCTTAGTCTGTTTGGAATTAACACAATAAAGATCATAACAGGACACTGATTTCAGAAACATTCTAGCCTTTTCCATGTGAACTGGCGAGACACTTTCAGGAGTAACGGTTAGAGTAATTTTCCAGTTCTTTAAAGAGCAGTCTCAGCATCCCCACCCGTGTTTTTACTGACATTTGTCAGCAATTGTGCCGGTGTCAGGTACAAGCCGTGGTCATCGTGCATCTCGACCTCCAGAGGCTTCTGGGTGTCATCGGTAGGCTTCTGGGCAGATTCGAATTGGACACGCCTTTCTGCAGAGAGAAGGTTACTATCTTTTATTTTTTTCTTTGTAGGTTATGTCTTTTTTTTAGGCAAGTCATACAATTCGGACTTACACTAGTAAAACACATCCATTCCATCTTTAAAATATAAATTAAAAATAGTTTCTTTTCATTCTTTAGTGAGTCTAGAAAATACTTCAGAGAAATGGAAGTCTATGTATGAAACAGTCCTTTATGTTTCTTCTTGTTCAAAATTCTGGACAGTGTCCAAGCTATATATATATATGAAATTTATAATTATCTTCAAGATTGTAATTATGCATCATGTAATAAAAATTTTCTGTTTTTATTTACTTACTCTAGCTTATTTGTTATAACTGAACCGGATCCTACTTTCAAATATAAAGAAATTAAAAGACAACTATTACTGTAACGGTTATTACAGGGAAGTACAAAAGGAACAGTACAAATATGAGGATACATATATTTGTTAGGAATTGGTTTTAATTTTTATATTCTTAAACAGGCAAAGTGCGTAGCTACAAGCTCTTAGTTCGTCTTTGGGGAATTGTGGTGGTAATGAGAGATGTGAGCGACAGTCACACTAGTGTTACCTGCCACAGTCAGCTGTCCATAGTAGTGGTAAGTGTCATTCGAGCACTCGGTATACAAGTGCTCATCGTTGCTCTCCGCCTTTTTATTGAAGTTTTTAACCAGCGATCGCACCGAGGGGCTTGTGTAGGCAGCAGACTCCGACACAGACCTTAAGTTGTCGCGCCTTCCTCCAGATGTCCTGACGGCAGCACCGTCGCCAAGGAGCAGGGGTCCTCGACACATTCTCTGTAAAACTTTAATAATAATAATAATAATAATAATAATAATAATAATAATAATAATAATAATAATAATAATAATAATAATAATAATAATAATAATAAAAAAAATAAAAGTGATTCGTATATAGCATACTTACGCTTACGAATTGAAACTAAGCTTTTCTGGTGGCGGGAAAGAGGGATACTAATACTCATTTAGCATAATATCATAAAATGCTAAAATGTATTTGAAAATAAAATGTTTCAACATTTAAAAACAGATTACAAACATTACCGACAAAAGTCTATTATTTTATAGAATGTTTATTTGAAAATAAACTAACCCCTTCACAAATAAAATGAAGTCATTGGTCATCAGTTATCAACCAATAGAAACTTGTATAACATTGAGTCGGCCAATAACTGCGCAGTGGAGCCAATGAACTTAATAAAAGTTAAAAACAAGTATTCAGCACACCAACCTGTGTACAAACTGTCTAAGTTCTTTGACATCTGTGTGGATAACGCCTGATGACAAACAGCATGCCGAGAACAGAACGATGATGATGAGAAGGCAGACGACCACAGATATGATAGCGATTTGGTAGAGTTATCTGTCCAGAAATCAAGAATACTGATGATGCTAATTAAAGTTTTATCTTCGATGATTCTTTATCTTTGTAGCACTGTTTAGTGGTGTAATGAAGGTAGTGGTTGTGTGTGAGAGAGAGAGAGAGAAAGAGGAGAGAGAGCGTGGGTAGCAATAAAATACTAAGTACACATAACAAAACAATACACATTTAAGCTAATTATACTACAGTAATCGGACAACCAGATAAAATTTTCCTAAGTCAATTAACATGAAGTTTAGAGAGAATTAAAACATGGCAATGACACTAGTTGGCAGTGACTTTACTAAACTACCAGTTTCTGGGAAAAAATATTCTCATCACCTAAAAAAAAGCAGTAGGCCTGATATATCAAAGAGGATGGAGGAAGGAAAACACTTAGTTTCAAGCCCATTGCATGTTTCAAAAGTCCATCTATTAGCGACAAGGAAAGCAAGCACTGCAAATTTCTCATTTTACAGAAAATCTGAAATATGAGATAGGAAAATTTTGATGGTATTGATAGAAGTTTAATTTAAATCCACTAATACTTGTTATATTGAAAAAAATATTTTTTAATACAATGGAGGTTTTCCTACAACAGTAAGGAAATAAATCAGAATTTCATAAGAAACATAATGCTACCAGGAAAACAACGGACATTTAAAGGCCAAACATTCAAGTTTCAGGACAAAAAAAAAAAATCAAACTATTAAAATGTCAGTGTAAAAAGAAAAAAACAAACAAACCATGAGTACATGCACTTATATTAAAAATGAATAGCTCACTTCCTTGAAGTAAACAAGTGTCTCAATTCAATGATGGAACCAAGTATAAGGATAGTGTCAGAACATAAATTTTCGTGGACGCATTAAGACCTACTTTCATGTCAAGTAGATGACACTAGTCATCGTCTTGTTTCGTATCATGAGATACAAGCTTCCGTAATTATTTGCCGAGAGCAGCTTTGTCATCTTGCACACTTTCGTGCACTATCACATGCCTAAGGCTCAGAGGTATATTAATGTTATATTTACATAACATGATTTGTACGATGACAAGACAAGTAAACACATTTTATCTTTGATAGACGGGGAGGGTAAGAGAAGGAGGAGTAGGACGACAAAGAAGAACACGATGATGATATTGCTTCTGCTGCTGCTGCTGATAATAATAATATTAAAGTGGATAGTAAAGGAAGGAGACTCTTAATCTTAGTTATCTTGCTTTAATTTTCTTTTAAATTTTTAATTTTTCCTGTCGTTCTATTTCTTTTCTTTATTTCTTTCTATCATCTTTCATTTCTCTTATTGACTTCAATAACTATGGTAGTACCTGTGACTGTAATTTGTATAGAAACTGTAATCGTTTTATTGCCACCAATCCAGACATGAAAGGACCATTGGCCATCATCTTCCACAGTGAACGTCTTCCTCAGGATGAAGTGCCTCTCACCTGGTCCAGACATCGACACAATGGGTACTGGCTTGTACAGTTGTGAGTAGACTGCGTGAGACGACATTGTCTATTGAAAACATCTCCTTGTTTATGCTGGACGATAGCATCTATAGTCTGGCCCTTTGCAACAGGTTTGGTCAAAAAGAAGTTGATTTCCTCGGTTCTGCCAGCGTCAAAACTGTAGCGGGTTATGTTGTCTTTGAATCCCAAATATTGTTTGCACTCTGTTTACGGTAAAATGTGAGAAGAAAAAGAAATAACAAATTAATTGAACATAGAAAATAATGAGCAGATTACTTAACATATGGTGGAGCAATGATATTAGAAGCTCTGGTAAATGAATTCCAGGTATAGGAAATTCAGGTTATTGATACCCTACTGTGGTCTTGAAACCAAGAAGTTTCCCTGTAAGGAGCTAAAGACCAGGAAATAAATATTAAATGATGTGTAAGCAGTTCTGAAATTTCTGAGAGGATAGCATTTGCACTCGTAAACTACATGGTTTGACTAAAGAAAGAATTACACTTTTATAGAATAATCTAAACTTGTATTTAATTCAGTGGTTATCTATAAAGTAATTGCTGGTTGTCTTCTTTTATAATCTGTTGAAATATTTCATGGATACTTATGCGGTATAAAGTATTTAAAACTATAATGGAAATTGTGTTTTCATGATTCTGGTATGGAGATACGAATTATCCCATATCAAAAGTAGAAATATGGTCCCCTTTGTAGGATTATTAGCTATTCGTGAAGTTTTGTTGCTGTTTTTTTAAGAAAGAGGTACACATTTTGACACCGAGGTTTGATTGTTTATTATGTGTCTCTACTGATAATAAATAAAAAAATCAGTTTTAAAGCCCATTTTATTATCACAGAAAAATTTCAATGTCCTTTGATAGGGGCACATTTACAGACTTAAAATTTTCAGCACACGATGTAATTGCAAATCTTCACACACAAGTCAAACAAATAAGCTCTGCAAATAAAGTTTTGTATACATACAGACAACACAGGCACACACACACACAGGCTACACACAGACTGAGCACTTCCTTCCTCCCCTCCCACACATTCATCTGTCACAAAATCACATCCACTCAGGCAAAACATTAACCTCCACCCCCTAACACATACAGGTACACGTTACTACAGACTTATTCAGAAGGAAGGAGGACTTGTTTACCTGTCGTTCGTGGAACAATCAAGAATGACGTCATGAAAACAAGGTGAGAGAGGGTCAGCGAGCGCTGCATGACGGGACTCAGTTCACTGCTCACTCGGTTGTTCACAGGATGACATGAATGTTACAAGTCCTTTGTCTACGAATATTTTTTTTTCGTTTGTTTTCAAGTTTTTCTCCCCGCGCTCTGCTGGCCTGTCACCAGGTGCACGCGCACAGAAGAGAAAAAACGCGTGGCATCCGCGACATCCTCCCTTCTGTCTCTCCATCCGTCTCGCGAGCCCGGAGACTCTGACCACGGTGATGTCGTCACGCGCCGTCTGCTCGCAATTTGGATCCGGACACCCCCTATTTTTCCTCCCTATGTACAGTTTTTGGCGGGTTTTGTCACAATCGTCCTGTAGCAGAGGGCAGCACTGGACGTGAGGAACGGCTGTCAAACCGTGGGACTGTCCACCGATCGACTTCTGTGTGCGACTGTTTGTTTGTTTCCGCATCATCGAGCTCGCAGCGGTCATCAGTGAGTGGGAGGTTGAGCGTGTGTGTGTGAGAGAGTGAGCGAATGTTGTTTTCTCTGCGAGAGGTAAACCCTGTCAGTCAGTTTGAGAGTGTTCCTTTCTTGCTACAGATAAATGCATGTCTGTTAGTTTGAGAGTGTGATTTTATTAAAAATTATGTGTTAATGTTTGAAAATTTATAGCGAGACTTCAGTATCACTGTAAGGGCCTGATGGCGGGACTTACAGGAAAAGTTTTGCTTCAGCCACCTGGTGATAGATATTCCACCAGCCTCTTCAAGGCTCCCTATTTTTTAAAGACATCTCTTCATTTCTTCATTCTTCCGTTCCTTCAGTCCTTCTCCCATCCTTCGCCTTCGTCGTCCTTCGTCAGCGGGTGGGCGTGACCTAACTCTGACCTAACGCTGTGTCCCGGATGCAACTGAGTCTTCCCTGTTTCTGGGCGCCCACGTGACCAGCGGGCTGCTGGGGTTTGGGGGATGGTGCTGGTGGTCATGGAACGCCATACAGAGAAGGAAACAGAAAGGACAAAATAAAAACTTTTATCCTAACGTCCGCTTGGCTTTAACGCCTCAGTGAGGAGTTCGATACCGTAGCCACTCCTCAGAGTTTCACCTTTCCACTTAAGTTATTTTTATTGTCTTTTACCTGGACGTGGGTGTTTTTTCATTGTGGTGTGTGTATATAAGTTATTATTATTTTCAACTTGCAAATAAATTTGTTGTTTGTACAGTCATTGAGTCTTTGTTTTGGTCTGCGTTCATCAGTGGTTCGATAATAACTTCGTGTCCCGTCTCTGGCCGAGTGGCTGTGTGATGTGGAGGCTGACGGAGTGGCGGCGCTCGTGCATCAAGCGACACAAGGTGACCGCCATATTGTTTACCAGCAGGTCATGAATATTAATTGCTTCAATTTAACAATGGCCTGTGCTGCACATTCAACTACACGGAAGTGACTGGAAAAGGTTTTAAAAACAAAACCGTGAAGAATCCATAGCAAAATATTTGTGCATATGAAAATGCAGTAATGTAGCTCGTATCCAAATTTAATACAAGACGAGAAAAAAGGTTGTTATTGTGTAGCGCAAAGGAAGCTGTATATAGTAAGAAAATCAAGATGGATACTGTGGATATGAAGTGTGAAAATATAGTCTGGGTTTATTCGTCAAGCGTTGATGGAAGATATTTACATACAACACCAGGAAACAATTTTCCTGTTGCCACCTGGACATTCAGAACATATTTTAAATGCAAGACAGCTAGAGTAGAGGTAATATTATAGTTTTTTTGATCATAATATCATTATATTACCATAATTTATCAATTTAATCACCGAACTTTCATTATTCAACTTTCGAAGACGGCATATGAAGTGTTGATGCAACATTTTCTACAATATGTAATAGGCATGTCAAACTTTCTGCCAAAAAATCAAGTCCATTCAACTTAATAAAATTTAAAAATACTATTTATAAATAAAGAATAGTACATCTGCGTCCATAATGAGCTTTCGTAGATCAGAAAGATTGTTAATATTACTAAAGGCAAACTGTTTCATATAAATACTTATACCCTCCTGATAAAAATTAAAAAAATTTCGTCTAAACTGCTTATACCACGCTTGAAATAACAAGAGTAGCGACTACTTAATGTAGGTTAAAGCCTGAAGACTAGCGAACCTAATGACGGGTCACATGACCAACAGTTCGGTTGTTACATGGGCCAGAGCAGGTAGATGTTCCTCTATGTATATAACTGCTTACTGTAGCCTATAGGGGTTATAGGTATTTCAAGCACGTTGGACTTGTTAAAGTATAACAATGGCAGGAAGGGCCATCGGAGGACTACCGCACTTTCAATGCAAAATCATAATCTAAAATTGAAAATAAAAGAAAACATGATGTTAACGAAAACAAGACCGTCCTTGTCTACTCATGGAAAGGGAGGTGCAACAGGAACATCCTCACACAATAAACAGTCTGTGATTCAGGCCGACAACGAACTTAATGGTCTGCGACTGATGTGAAGACTTTGAGGCAATTGTTCCCTGAAAAATTGTGTGTGTGAACTTTATTTCAATATGATTCTTTTGTAAGTAATCTGTGAACGGCTGAAGTGATGTCGGTTCTTGTCACGGTCCACCTCACTTGATGTTACTGGACTGGATGAGGTCTGTGCAGTTGGCGTACACAGCGTCCACGGAAGAATCACTGTAGATGTCCCACTCATCAAGCTCAGATATGTGTGAAGAAACTTCCCTGGGGTCAGTGGCGGTCAGAGGTAGAAATCGCCGCACGGCACGTGACAATCGCTGACCTGATGCAAACAATTCAAAGAGTGTTAACCATCATTGACTTCTAACAAAAAAAAAACATCTGTTTTGGGAAAATGCAATCATGTAGTACTTTGTATTACATTAACATTGTTAGGTTTATCAAATATAAAACCGATCTAATAATTTGAAAATAACCTAAAACCTCAGCTTTTGATCTCCGTCACTTGTGGTTCGAATTAATTAAAAAGGTGTACCAACAGACTAGCCTCCCAAGGCTGGTTAAATCTGCTACTCACAAGTAATATCTCAGATTTCGACTTTATCGTCAAAACAACAATAATAATCACCTGTACATGAGGAGACTACCACGTGGCACAGAGACCTTGGATTATTTTCTATACCTTATTACATGTATATAATGTGTATTAATATGGTCCTAAGAAATAGTCAAAATCCATTTTTATTAAGTTCCATAATATAAGAATAAAAAATATAAAAAAATCTGGTCGACACTTTTTTAACATTAATTATGTTATTTCTGAAGGAAATAATAGCGCCTTATACTTTCTCAGGAATCAAGATTTTAACAAGAGGATAAAATGACTTCCGTATAGTCTTGCTGACAATAATTTTTTTCTCGCTACAGAGTATAATTTTTTTTTAAAACTCTTTTCAGAGTTCTTTCTTTTTTATTGAATAACTCATGAATAATCTTTAAAGGAGGAAATTCTTGCCATGCCGAAAACTTTGTAAATTATATCTGCTTTATGTCACATTAATCAAGGGTTTGTCTGGTTAACTCTTCCAAAGCAAGACTTATCCAGTGTATGAATCCCCGGCCATGAATACTAGCCTACATTGTTATTATCGATAAGTTAAAACTTGCCCCAAGTCCACCGATCTGCAGGACAGGGCTGCTGAGATTTCCGTAGATGTGGTCGTTGTAGACTCAGCATCAGGGTCCATCTGTTGTTGTTGTGTAAGGAAGCTTTCAGGATACCGATGCATCGACACCACGGCGGCAGTCGATGGTGAGCAGTACTCACTCCCTGAGCTCTCCGCCTCCTGTGGGTGGGGCGGGCTGAGACCAACTCGTTGCCATCTGGAGTTGAATCCATCCTAGTCCTCCCTGCCTTCGTGCTTCGCAAACCTACAAGAACAATTGTCTCTTTGTTATCTGATTTCACAGATCGAGGAGCATCACAACATGGAAGACAGCTCGTTGGACAACAAATGTCACATACAGAATCTACACTAGCCTCACTAACAAGTCTGATAACCTGTCGTGCATGAGTACTGCTCAGCCATTCCGAGTACTCACGACAGCAGAACAAAAGCACAAAAGCCAAAGCTACAGTGATGATTGTTCCGGTGCCGACAGCGACGACGATGCTGATGGGTCTGTGGTGGTGGTGACAGTACTGTTTCCTGTTGTATTCCCTTTGGTCTCTGTAACAAAATGCATTTCCAGGCCCCGTGTCATAGCATATTTTATGTTAATGAAGTGCTGAAGCATCTTGCATTTAGTTAGAATGTTTCAGTAAAAAAAAGTAAAAAGTCACTAAAATCACACGCAGACTCTTGTTCAACACCTTCCCTTTACTTACCTTGAAAATCAGAAATAGCGCCATTGAGGACAGAATGATATATTTTCTGCTTCCCTGTCAATAAATATAATCATTACAAGAGGTTAGACGCTGATTTTGTTTCTCACTATAAATTTTCATTTAAATTTAAATTTGAACCATGTCAAAAGGCAGAATCATTCGCCTCCCTAAGAAAACTAGACTCTTTGTTCGCAGATTAAGAAAAGTAACCTCTTACTTAAACATAATACTAAGCTAAAAATTCACAATAAATAGGAGTAAATAGAAATAAATTAAAGTCTGTATAATTACAATCTTAAAATTCAAAATAAGCAATATTTACCATTAGTCCTTTGTCCACCTTCTTCTCTTCTCGTTTTCACGAAAGAAAGCCTTAGTTTGGATTTTAAATAATTAAGGGTACGAGCTTGATCATCACTCATATTCCATAGAACCAATTCCTGTTTGTTTCCGCTTCAGGATCCCTGTTGTTTCCTTATGTAGTGTTTGCCCTTATAAAACAGAACTTTGGCATGGCCAAGCATTTTTTCTGTAATATGGAATGATTTACAGAAGGAAGTTGCAACAACACCAAGAGCATCAGGAAACATTTTTCTAGCTGACGCTTGGACTTCATGAGTTAAGGACCAGTGGAAATTTAAATACAGTGCTGATTCTTTATAATTCCACCATAGAATAATATATTCTACAAGTTTGTACAGGGATTTGTTTTATTTGTTTGACAAAGACATATAAAATATGTCACAGGTCATCAGAACAGTCAGTCATCCAGAGGGTGAAAAAGTTACTTCAATGGTGGGATGACCACAAGTTGTTTAGGTGACATAAATTTTGATCATTAGCCGTAAGGGCCAAGTCCACTTCTTGGACAATTAATATGCAGGAAACATGTTACCAAACACAAACAACATCTTATTAGCACTAAATAAGAGAATATAAAATCTAAGAACAACAACGACAATAACAATAACAAAATTCGAACTAACTTGATATAAAATTAGAGTATCAAGTTGAATAGGAAACTAGTAACAATCACTAGTCTACTCGTGAAAAGGGAAAGTAACAGAAACTCATCAAATGATGAAAGAAACGACGAAAAAGACTCCGACCCACGACCACAGTTGGATGCAGTCCACGTAAGAAATTTTAAAGTAATTAACTCATTATACTCCAGTTGGAACTTAGATTGACAAAGTCAACCATACTTGCATTCTTTTATCATTTTTTTCTTTATTATTATTTATTCATAATTACTGGATAGAGATGATAGGTGGAATACTTGCAGTGCAATAATATGAAAATATTAATCAAGGAATAAATATGAAGGATATTCAGGGTGGATAGCCTTTCTATCCCGCTTTTTCTTACTGCCTTCCACAGTCAATTCAGAGTTGCCGGTTCTTTTGGTTTTTAAAAGATTTCATTAAAACAAATTATGTTAAAAAGTGTGTGCAATTAGAACTAGAATTGCAATGAGTTTAAGGAAATTGCTCCCATGCAGGTATAAACCGAGTTCCTTGGTATCTGGTCTGGATCACGTGACTCAAATAATGTGTCCAAGTGAATAAAAGTCTTATACCAGCTCACTTCACGTCACGTGACTGGGTGACATGAGAGAAATTTTCGTATATGGTGTCCTCTTGTAGATTACTGTAGATGCCAACATCGTCATCAGTAGAAGCTTGTGGACAACCTTCACAGTAACCTTGACCTCGGAGTCAGAGGGTCGTCAGGGGCAGAAATCGCCGGACAAGGCGGGAACATCGCTGCCCTGTAAAACATTGGAGGAGATTAGTCATCAGCTAAAATAAATTAATTAAGTTAATTAATTAAGGTAGAAGCATCGCATTGTCCTAATCTATAGGTGAGGTTTCAGCACAAAGTCGCTTTGGAATATCCGTTTAGAATTCGTGTTTGTCAGGAGCTAATTAACACACTTACTATTTTCAGTGCTGAATTTCCTTTTAAGCAAAATTTTAAAACTTTATCCTCGTTTACTAACAGGGTAAATAGACGATGAAAATTGATGCTAGCAGATATCCCTTTTTACATCAGATGATAAGTACTTACCTATCTTCCATCTATTTTGCTTTACAGGGTAGCTGATGTTTCCGTAGATGTTCTCGTTGGACGATGATTCGGAACAAAACTCAGTTTGCTGCTGTAGCTGCTGCGGGGTCATGATGCCGGCGTACTCACGCAGGGTCATCACGGATGCAGGTGACGTGTAGGCAGTGCTGTCTCTCTGCTGTATGCACCTACCGCCCCTGGAGCGGGTGGCCACCTCGATGTTGCCCTCTGGACCTGTACCCGCGGTCCTTGCTGCTTTTCTGCTTCGCCATCCTGCATGAAGAGTTGTCTTTCTCATATCCGCATATAAATCTCCATATAATTATAACAATGTTATTTTATAAGAGAGAAATCAATGTTTTTCCAGCTCAATGCAAGCTTTGCAAGAAAAATATTGTGAATTGATGCTTAACGACTTTTATCGGAAACCTCTTGTACCTGTGACAATGATTAGCCAATCAGAGTACTCACGGCAGCAACAGACGACCACTATGATAACAGAAATGATGACAACTGTGCCACTGCAGGCAATGATGACGATGTTGGTGGTGGTTATTGATGTGATGGTTGTGATGGTGCTGTTGTTTGTTTCCTCTCTGTCGTCGTTATCTGCAACAACATCTACTACCTGTGGGCTTGTGTTGTTGACCGCATGACTTCCAACAAAAGTGTTTTACTTTTAATAAAACTTTTTCTTCCTACGAGCATCATTTAAGAATAATAAATAATATTGAGCCCTTTAATATTTCTAAAGAATTTACTCACCTGCAACTATTAAGCTACTGCATGGACCTAAGTCGAGACAATTATTTAGCAACTGGTTTTCACCAATGTTACTCCTGTCAAAACCAACGTACTTCTAGCTTGGAAATAAATTAAATGTCTACTTATAATTTTTATTTATTTTATTTTAGATATTTTACCATCTTAACTGGAGAAACATAGACAAACGTTTGACCAGAGTTTTTAGATAACCGTCGTATAAATCTTGGTTAAACGTATGTCTACATAAGTTCTGTTAAGGAAATCTCCATATGAGTACAGAATAATCACAAATAAACAACAATAGCAAGCAAAAACACACACATATATAACACATGCAAAACTGAAGAGACAAAACTACAACTACAGCTTGAAGTACAGACCTTGTGCAATGATGTATAAAGTCTCTTTAAATTCGGCTCCTTTGTCCAAGAACTGCAAAAGCCAGGTTCCAGAATCTTTCTTCTCGACGACTTTCTGAAAGCTGTAGTTGCCGACATTCCATCTCAGACACCGACACATCCAGAGATGGTCGAGCAGTTGTAGCGAGACAGTCTCAAGAATACATTCTGTATTAAAACTTATCCCGACTAAGTAGCCGTGTTTCGCGTAGACAGTAATGTTCCTATTGTCCTCCAATATTTCAGCAAAAGAGAAATAAAGTTCGAGAGTTTCATTGACTTTCAGTGTCAGGTTTGCTGGCCATTCCTCCCTGTAAAGTATTTCGCTCTCCTGAAGGGTGAGAAGATGGAAAGTGGTTGATAAAATATTGATGTAATCGAACAAACATACTTCTAGGTGCTTAGGTCTTTAAGAACAAACGTGTACATGTGATATAGAAGTGGTTGGGTCTTACCTTCATATCGCGGGAAGACAAGAAACAACACTGTATACACCAGAGTCAACCTGCCGTTCGTGTACCTGCCAGAAGTCACGTGTTACTTCCATGACTACTGAAGGTTGGTGTCTCCACCTTCGTAAACCACTGCAGGAATGAAGACAGAAGCAAGGTTTAAGCAGTTCCGTCGGATAGTTTGCCCCCACCCAGCTCCTCCACACCCTCACCCAAGCAAAGAAGGAAATAGAGACATACAGTCTATAAAATGACATTTTGTAACAATTCATTAATATTGCCTTTAGCATCAGTTTCCTTGTATCTACTTCCTAGACTGAATTTTGTAAGCTAGTGAATGTATTATTATTATTATTTTTTACTCAAAAGACGAAAAAAATTGCACTTTTAATAAGTAAAAACCTGTTAGGACCTTATGTTTCTACAATATTATTTAATAGTATAAGATATCAGAAGATAAGATTGACTTTATCGTACATGACATGTTGAACCCCCAGAACCTGTTAAGGGCAGATTAACTGTCAACCAAATTTGCTTTTGTTTGTCCTGGTTTCTCTTTCCGCATGACCAGTATCACCCGAGTTCTCAAAAACAGCCGCAGCATATAATATTAAGAATAAATCATAATTGTAAACAGAAACCTTCGCATTCGGGTGAAAAACTAGAGATGTTGCATATTATATTAAGAAAAAGTCATAATTCCACCCAGAAAAATTCGAAAAAAAGAAATAGAAGTGTTGTTAAACTGTCGTGATCTTCTGGAACAATCATTTGAGCCCAGCTGCACGACCATACTAACAGGAACCTTGAAGGACACTTTCATGATTAAAAAGACTTTGGTGCAGGCAAACTTGATGTCGCATGGCTGACCTCTGACCTCTGAAAACCCTTAACTTGCAGTATTCTTTACTCAAAATCCTTAAAGGACAGATTCCAGATTTTTTTTTTTTTTGCAAAGACCTTATGAACCTTGTGGTTGCCAAAGGAGTCCTTTCGCGGCGATACAGTCTTGAAGCAATTTTATAGTATTTTCTGTTCAGGATATTCTAAATGTCCCAATGTCAAGTTAGACTATCTATGTGGGGATTCAAAGTTAAGTGTAGAAACTGTAGCAAAAAAATTAAATCGTAAGAAGTCAGTTAGTTGTTCGATAACTTGAACTTTAAAGCTTTAATAATATTTACAGTTGCAGCTTCCTCAATCACAAAACATTTGCCCCTCATTACTAGTCTTTCCCTTCCGGCACCCAGCAGGTGGTCTGGAGCACAATGAACAAAAACCATGTTATCATTCGAAACTGCCATTCTTCCAGTGTTTGTTGTTCTTTCTATGCAGGTGGTACTTGTTTAAAGGATCGACTGTTTCACCTTTGTTGCTTGCTTGGCATAAAATACTGTTCTCCTCTTCCCTATTCACCATGGGCGAGGATGGTGTTGACCGACCCAAAGCAGATGTGAACCAAAAGTGAAATGTCAGGATCCGAACATTGATAAATCAGAAGCTGCAAAAGATTTACATTCCTCAATAAGTAGCACTCATTCACTCTCATTTACTCACTCACTCATTGCTGGATATTCCCCCTTGTCTTACTACAGTTGGGTGTGTGTCTATGTGGTCCGTATCATTCCGGTCTCCTTTTACAGTGGTGAGCAAATAGAACTTTAATGGGATATCCTTCGACAATTCACTGTGAATTCAAGAACTCATAAACTGATCCTTTGTATTTCTTCTTTTATTTTTATTTTCAGAACACTATGCTCATTACATACATTACATATGTAGATATGTAAGGGAGAGAATTTCATCGTTTTGCAGCACAGTAACTTAAAATCATTTGATCCTATGTAAATATATATAGTTCAAAAGGAATGAAAGCAATTTCAACTCAGCTAGACCTATAGACACAAATAGTAGTAGTGCAGTCAGAACAAATAATTAATCTTTCAGAGGACACAAACCAACAACTCTAAAAAAAATAAAAAAATAAAAAAATTAAAACAAACTGTAAACAGTAAACAAATCATATAAAAAACAAAAGCAGAAAAACACAGAACACAAATGAACCACACAAACTAAACAAATAACCCCACATACATAATCATTACTAATAATATTGGGTAACTAGTCTGGTGGAGTATTGCTGATCAGTTATGCATCCCTCTGTCTGTAGGGAAGTTTGAAATATATGGTTTCAGGTTAATTTTACAGTAGTTTATTGCACATTGTAAACTACCTAAGGTATGTATGCGAAGAACGAAGGAGGCCTGGAAGCTACGTGGCCTACTGCCTCTTACAACAGAAGCAAAGTCAAAGTATCAGCTGACCACCTCATCTGGACACTGGTCGGTGCTATGTCTAATAGACAAGCAAAGCTTTCAGTTTCCGTCTCTACGATTTCCTTCTAAAATCTTGCCTTCCCATCCCCACCATGGTTCATCGGTGCTGTTGTAGAGGTGGCGGGGTCATAGTGAGGTCATTTTGGTGCTGTCGTAAGAATTTTGACTGTCTCGTGATTCTCCGCATACTCCGCCAGGCAGCGCTGCTGAAGCGAAATGGCAGAATGGAATGTAATTATACAAGTTAAAGAAAAAGAATTTGAAGTAAGTGTATTGAAGAGTTAGTGGGTGTGTCAGTACATCAGTGAGTCAGTTGGTGGGCGTTATAAGATCCAGACAAAATTCTTTTAGCCATCTAATTTCTAGACTTTTCGGACAAGCACTAGTTCTGGCTAAAGATTACCTCTAAGATTTGCTGTTGCCCCATCTGTGTGGTTTATGCTTGTACTCATGTAACTCCTTGATTCTGATGACCCCTGTATCTGGTCGGCGATCCATCTTCATCGCTGGCTGAGGATTGAGGACTGTCGGAGGTAGACTCACCTTGAATAAATCGCAACAGGTGAGGACCATATAACTACGAGCAGCAACATATTTTATAGAAATAATTGAAGTAAATAAATCGTCGACGTGAAAAAAAGCAACATCGACACAAAATATTAGGGTCATTACTAAAAGAAGCAGAAACTAAAATGAAAATAAAAGTATTTAGGGAACTAGCTTTAATAATCTTCTAAAGAGCGCAGAAATGTTAATGATGGTATGTTTATCGTGGAAGCGAATGTAGTGAGTGGTGCTTGTCTGCGCATGTGCACGGCGTGTGGGGCGTGCCATGCATACTTCCGGTACCTTCAGTTTTCCGTGTTTGAATCATATACGCTTTGAAGTCAATGATCGGGGTCAAGTAGTCATCAGCTGTGTCGGTTGTGGCCGAGAGGTTGACAAAAGTACAACCATCGTTTGAAGAAGGCGTCAGCTTGCAAACACCTCCTTGAACTTCAGGAACATTCTCTACATCAAAAGACAAGAGCTATTATCAAAACAACATTGTAGACAGCACAACAGTAGACAGAACGATTTCTCAAAGCTGAAAATGTGTTTGCCAACAGGGAGAGGTAGAAAGAAATCCTCTTTAAAACTATGTTGTGGACAACACAGAAGTAGACAAAGAGGCTTCAATAAAATTATGTGTCGCAGACAAAAGTAGAAAATTTCTTGAAAACTACGTTGCATACAACGCAGAAGTAGAAACAATCATTGAAATTTCGTGGCCTGAAGCGAGGAGATAAACTTACCTGATGGCATCTGTTGTCCAAAAACAGAAAATATGTTTCGGTGTCCAGACAGTTCTCGGCTCGCCTCGGACAGAACGCAGGTGCGTGCATAAAGCGTCGCTGGTTGAGTTGCTGATGATGCTCGCGCTGGTGTCGAAGACGTGTGTCTGGTAGTCGCTGGAAGGTTCCCCACGTGATGTGCTTGTGGAAGTTTGACGACTCAGTAACAGGTAGTCAGAGGGGCTTCTCTAAATAAAGATTTTTGCCGTCATCATCTGACCAAATGATACGATCGACGACATGCTAATCAGGATAAATTAGACTTAAACTAATTACGTGACTTGTATTCAAACAGTATTCAGCTTTGTACATGCTCAATACCCCTCATAATGAGTTTTAAAACATATGTAAACCTTGCATCCATCAGGAATGATAATAATCAGCATAGTCCAACACTCTCCTTCCATTTTCTCACCGGTGGCTGGAGCTCTGCGCAGTTTCAAGATAATGTCTGGACGTCTCCAGACTACCAAGGTTAAGACGATGACTAACAGAGCGATGAAAATCACCACGACGATGATGGCGATGACAGTTGCATCTGTCGTCGTCAGCTTCAATGGGTCTGTTGCTGACCTGTGGCTGAAGGCTGCTCGTGAGAAGGTGGTAGACAAACTTCCAATGAAAATCTGGGATATCGTTGTTCCGGTAACAGAGTTCACCTCTTCTACTGACGTGCTCGGCTCTGTATACCAAAGTGAAATGTATTTTTGAGCTTATATACCATTATATACATATACACACATTGAAAGTCATACTTAGAACGGTTTGTTTTCGAAGGACTAAGGCTCTTTTAGATTACAGAACACTGAAGTATACGTAATTTACAACCATTTAATATAATTTAATTAGTGTAAAGTATTATTTACAAATTGTGTTTACAAAAGTCCTTACCACTTGCTTCCACAGTAAACGTTTCGGAAGTGTTCTGTGTAGATGCATCCGTTAAGATTTGCGTTGCTAGGGAAAAAATTCATTTGTAAAATACTGGAGATTTGGTTTAATTTGATTTATTTGTATAAAAGAATCGATATCATTTCTCTGATAATCATACTATTTTAAGATAATGAACAAAAAATCTCTAAAAATTTAAAAATAAATAATGATGAAAATTAAATAATCAACAAACAAATATCTTTTTTGTACTCGTAAAATAATCTCTGCAAACTGATCACACACAATTCGCACTACAGTGACAGTGATTTATGCTTAATTAAAGAAAAAATAAGAAAAAAATGAAAAAGATAAAAAACTAAACGAAAAAAATAAAAAAAATAGGGGGAATGGAAAGAAGGGAAAAAGGTAGAAGAAAGAAGAGAAGAAAGAAAAACAAGAAAAGGGATTTTGAAATGTAAGTTAAAAAAAGTTAAAATTAGTCAGCCATTGAGCCATTACCTCTAACTTCTACTTCAACAAAAAAAAAAAAAAAAAAAAAAACGAAGAAAATAAAATAATTAAAAAAGGAAAGAAAAGAAAGTTAATAAAATATAGAACAAAAGTAAAAAGAATGCAAATCATAAAGCAAAGAAAAATTTGCAAGTAGAAGAAAAAACAAAGGCAAGAAAGAACAAAAAAAAAACAAAAAAAAAAAAAAAAAACAAAAACCAAACAAACAAACGAAAAAAGACAGTCGAGGGATACCTGTTGAAAAAGTTTCACTACTCAAACGAAGGCTGTAGAGGCAGTTGTGATGACTGACGATTGTGTCTGCGTAGTGGAATCTGAAAGTTATTGCAATAAACATTTTTACTAAGCCCGTTAATTACAGACATAAAATAATTACAGAACTCTTTATAAGAAGACATGATAAAGGTATACTGGTCACTGAAAATTCTAAAAAATATTTAAACAAAAGAGTTTACATACTTGAACACCGTAAGTATTTAATAGGTTTGAGCCTATAAATAAAATATCTTATAAAGCTCACAATGACACACAATCATCTCAGGAGTATGCGCAGAACAATTTTTTTTTAATTGAAAAAAAAACCGATTTTGTCACATTTGATGAAATGGAAAGGTAAGTAAAACTTGGAAGAGGAGGTTAAAGGAGATCTTCATTAATTTTGATGTCAACTAATCGGTACTTATAATGACTATAAGAGGGTTCATAAAAACCCTACATTTTTTTTAAGAGAAAAACGGTTCTCAGTTTGTGACATGGCAGCCATTAGTCGTATGGCAAGAAAAATGTGAAGTGAATGCTGTATAAGCAGCCAGAGGAACTAGACGGATCCTTTAAGGGACCCAGGAAAGAATATATTTATGAAACGATGCAGTTAGACATCTTATTCGTCACGCCTGTGAGAAGAGAAGAAAGTATCCGTTTGTGTGCAAGGCTCTGTACTTCCTGTCACACCGGATCTCATACAGTCACTCATTCCGCTTTGCAATCGCATCCTTCTATTGTTTTAATACACAGATCGTTGGCAGAGCACATTGTATAGCAACTATTTCTGTATCAAACACAGCTGTCACATTGACATGTGTTTATGTCTGTCATCTTCCCCTGTAGATAGATTTGTATACTTCAGTTTATTTCATAAGGTTCTTCTTTGAAAGTTTACAGCACGTTCTGTAAGTCAATGATGCCATCGTCTCAACAACAGAAGTTAGGAGAATAAAAATAAAAATATGTCGTCAACATTGTACTTTAAAGAAAGTTCACATTTTTGATGTACACAGTGAACCAAGATGGCGTGTTCAGAGTGAAAAAAAGCCTATGGAACTTTAAGGAAATAAAATTCGACAGTGTTTGGTGATTAGAACAAAAGTAGACAGACTTACCACTGATGCTGAACATTGACTATTTTAGAGATGTTGTCATGTTGCCAAGGCCTGAACACCCACAGGCCGGCATCACTCTGCAGGAAAGTTTTATTTAAACTGAAAGCACCGTCAGGGTCTTGAGGACATCGGCAGATGTTGTTACTGGTATTACAGACTTTACTTGCTGATTGTATCACAAACACATCGTATTGTAATTGTCCTTCTGCACAGCCTTGTGCTGGACAAAAATTCGAAAATCCTTTTCGTTGCGAACATAGAACTTGATCTGTGACGTAGTGTCCCAACGGAAATGTAAAACTGGTTTTGTTTCTTCGATTTGCAAGGTCAAGGACTCTGGTTGAGAAAGCAGCGAATGTCATCAGTTCTTTTTTCTCATTATTATTATTAATTAACAACATGCAATAAGTATCATCATCATCATCATCATCATCATGGGCGTCGTCGTCGTCGTTGTTGCAGTTAATGGAATAGTCAGCTGCTCTGTGGTGAGCATTAAGCACACCAACGGTAAACCTAACTGATAATTTTACACATGTTAACAAAATAATATGCAGTAAATCTACATACCTTTCATTACATGTCGAAAACAAAGCCTCCAAAATCTTATACCTGCGAGGAATCGAACCATACGTAATCGTTTGAGAGATGGAATCATTTTTCTTATTGTTTCTGCTGACCTGTAGAGGACGAACTAAGCTGACAGTTGAAGTAAAGCAAGTGAAACACTCTTCTTTCCTTGTCTGCACTTTCTATCTTTCATGTAACAACAATTTCTGCTTTCATGCAAGTCAAACAAAGGTGTATCAAGTAATAACTTACCTGACGACTGTAAGGATGACAAGCAGATGACTGTAAGAATCCTCAGAAACATTTTGTGCAGCTCCACTAGAATCGCGACGAAAAAGAAGAAACATCTATAAAATTCTGACATACTACTTTGCTTGTTTTCCTTTCCTTCGAACAAAAACTCCAGCATTAATCACGTGACTTAGGCGAAACTGATACATATCAGGAAATTTATTTCTCTTTGAAAGGCGGAAGAATTACAAAGGTCTGGTTGTTAGACACCACGATGTATATGTGAACAGCTGTGCATTTGCTCTTAGGTTTATAGCTACACTACTACAAGTGTAGCATTATATTGTAGTCTTTTGATAAAACAGAAATTTGAATTTATACACTGTCAGCAGTAGATGTACACAGTACAACATCTGTTTATACTTCTGAATTACGGTTTCTTTGTATTATTATATGGAATAACCCGCTGCTACAAGGGTCATTTAAGAAGTTGTAAGCTACACCAAGAAGGAGTGGCAGAAACAAGACAGTTTTTCACAATTTTCTGTACTGTCCCCCTTGACATCAATGCACTTGATTCAACGATGCTCAAGCAATACATTACCATCAGAGTGAGTTGGTGCATTATCCTGGAGTAAAAGGACATCTGACCTCAGCTTCCCTTAGTTTTGACTCGATTGCTTCCTTCAATTGTGTTAATTCTGATGCACAGTACTGTCCATTAATAGCTTTTCCATTTTCCGTTTTCCAGATAGCCTATCTTGATAACGCCTCCAGAATCCCCGTCCCCCAAAAAAAACAAAACAAAACAAAACAAAACAAAATCCCGAATCCATCATCTTGCCAACTCAGGCGACTTGCTAGAACTTTTTTTGGGATGTAGAACCACGGTATTTTCACTATTTCCTTTAAATCTTTGATGGAGGTTCAAAGTGATGAACCCAGGTTCCATCTTGAGCTACTAATCACCATAAGATGAATGGAATCAACTTGATCATCAATGGTTGAGATTTGTTGGACGACCTGGTTAGCTATCTCTCTTCTTTCTAGGTGAGGCTTAAAATTTTTTTTGAACGGCCCTCGTACAGTTAAAAGAACACAGTACCCTTGAATAAGGTCTATTCTCTCTCTCACACACACACACATACACAAACGTTAAACATAATAGACCTTTTTAATTGAGCCTTGGTCCTGAATAGGGGACAAAGACACGGATATATAAATAGGGAGACGGAGATTCCAACACACACAAATCTTATTTATACATAAGCACAAAGGCGGGAAAAGGTTACGAGTAGACACGCATACACACGAATACATTACGTTCTTGAAGCACACGCGCGCACACACACGCACACACAGATGAGAGAAGCAGGTCAAGGGACATAACCTACCAAGCTATAAGTTGAGGATAACTCGATGTGATTTTGTCACAGATTAATAATGACTTTTGTAGATCTTTACTACTAACTGTAGAACTGTGGCTCCTTAACATCTTAATATGTGATTACATGCTACACACCAGTATTTGAGATTTTTTATTATTGTTGAATTAATTTGGTGTTGTTGCATAAATACAGTAGAGACCTAGCTTCATTGTATCATTTTTCTACAGAAAAGTATAGAAGGTTTTCGGCTATACACAGAGCAATAGACTAAACGATACATGAAAGCGGTTTCCTACTCACAAAATGATGTGTAGTTGAATAGTTGGACATCTTGAAAGTGCTGTATCGGTGGATTTACACATCTTTCCTTCCAACGACTTGTGAAGTCATTAGTCTTTCAGAGAGGTAGTCTGCAGGCAGCCCTGTGGGTGTACATTGACTTTGACCTATTAGGTAAATAAAAAGGTATATGAAGCCTGGATTGCCACTTTTTTAAAAAAAATGAACTGTGGCCGTTGAAACTTTTAACGACGGTACATTAAGAGATTGCTGAATGTGATCATAGAAGTATTTAGATATCTATATATGTACCACGTCAACTTAATGTAGATTTATTAGATTGTGTTTACAAAAAGCACAAAAAAGAATTAATTATAATCTTTAGTACTTACATGGCTTTAGGTGTCTGTGATGTATCTGGGTAAATTTTCTCTCCTTTCAGCGGCACAATGGCTGTAACTTGTCAACATTCTGTCGTACTAGTGTGTACCGTTACAGTACTTAATCAATCTAATGCAGGTAAATCAAGTTCAAACCAAGCGAAAATGATTTACTCCGCATGAAAAGGTCAAGAATTACGAGTTATTGATGGTCATTTATCTCTTAGTTTGTGGCGTTTCTTGCCTCTATGAACACACCCAGAGACACATACACAAACACACAGGTATACACAGCGAGACACACACTTTAGAAGAGAGATATTGGGGAGAAGGAGAGTGAAAGGAGAGGATGGGATGAGAGAGAGAGGATGAGTCACGTGACAGCATCACCCGCAAGGTCGTGTTGTCATCGCGGAACATGAGCTGTCAAGTAAGGGATAGTTCATCCAGAGACTGGATACTTTATCCGTTCCACTACACCCAGCGGCGCGCATCAACCAAATTACCTCGCACGAGAGTTGACAATAATATCACAGCTACTTAAATACTAACAGATTAAGCAAAATAGTCCAAGTAATATTCCTGATGTTTCTATTTCCAGTGATAAACCTCTAATACAAGTTCACTTGACGAGGGCATCAACGAAATGTCACAATTGTCATTATAACATCCCGGATGTCATAATGACGTCATAGTACTTAACGGACATCTACAACATATCACACATCATGTTCCCTTAATTTCTCTGTTTACTCACGGATGACTGGAGGTCGGCGCAGCCTCGTGATAATACCTTGATGTCTCCAGACTACCGAGGTCAAGACGATGGCCAAGAGCGTGATGAAGCTCAGCACGACGATGATGGCGATGCTAGTTACATCTGTCTTTATCAGCTGCTCGACGATGATGGGGATGTTTGTTTTTTCTGTCTTTGTCAGCTGCGTGACGATGATGGCGATGCTAGTTGTATCTTTCGTTGTCAGCTGCGATTGGCCTGTAACAGCAGCGTGGCTGAGGGTTGCACATGTATATTTAAATGTCTACCTACATGCAGTTTATAACAGGCCTCGGTCAGGGACACGGAGCTTTGTCCTCAAATATCAGCAAATTGCGATGTGAGGAAGAAGAAAGAAGAAGAAAGAAGAAAGAAGAAAGAAAGAAGAAGAAAGAAGAAAGATGATGATGATGATGATGATAATAATAATAAGAGATCCCATGTATAGCACCTACTCCTGGCCTGTGTACAGCTCAAGGCGCTTAACAAATGACACAAGGTGCAGAAGGTGATGTGACGTCAAAATAAGGTGACGTCAAAATAAGATGACGACAAAATAAAGTAAAGACAAATAAGTTGACGTCAAAACAAGGTGAGAACAAAATGTCGATGTTGAGCGGAGCGTGTCCAACACCATAACTTTGCTACATCTACTGCAGATATAATGATTGTGAAAAAATAAATTGAATTAAAGCAGACAAGAAAGATTTGTTATCACTGATTTAAAAGGAACGTATTTTTAACAAATATTGTTTTACAAAGATCTTACTTGTTGATATGGCAGACGTTTTGGTTGTCTGGCTGAGTACATCCTTTGGGACTCTTGTTGCTATGGACAGAAAAAGAACGTATTTGGTGAAAATCTTAGTTGTGGACTTACTTTACTTTTTATATAAACTGTTCAGCTACTAAATCCTCCGGTAATCATATTTGTATATATGTTTAAAATAATGAAATTTGTTTTCAAAAATAGATAACTATGATTTGCTATGAATTAAATTTCCGGTTGCACTACCATCGACGCAAAAGACCTCAAGAAACTCATCAACCTGAATTCAGACAAAGAGGTAACTATTCATTTACTATCTCTAGCTGTAAAGCAACAATAAAACTAAAAAAAGGCCCCCACCAAAAAAAAGAGAAAAAAAAGAAAAAAAAAAAAGAAAGAAAAAAAAAAGAAAAAAAAGAAAGAAAAAAAAGAAAGAAAAAAAAGAAAAAAAAGAAAGAAAAAAAGAAGAAAAACAAAAAAAAAAAATTACAAAAAATGAAAAAAATAAGAGGAAATAAAAATGAAAACAGGATAAAGGTAACAAAATAAATAAATAAAATAAAATAAGGAAACAGGAAAGAAGTAAAACTAAAATTAAAGGTCAAAGAGACATTCATTCGTCATCTCTTACTTTCTCTACAGGAAAATAAAATGTTAAAATAACAACACAAATAAAGGAAATAGATCAATTAACAACTGTCAAAAATCATATTACTCTCACGAAGGACTGGTGATGTCTGTAATTTAAAAGGTGATTTTGTCCCCAAGCCGGAATCTGAAAGTTATTGTCAGACTGTAGAAGTAATCACGTGACAAACGCCTACATGCTTGTCCAAACAGGACATAACATGAGTAACTTCTACTAAATGTTGACAGACTACTGAAAGTTTTTCAAGGACATCATTAAACCAAAACTTACTCAAATATTTTAACATCACCGACGTTTAATAGATTCTGGGAAATACATATCACAAACATACAGTTGTCACATTAGCAGGATGCTACTGTACAATGCCAGAGGTTTGACGAAAGGAGCTATGAGAATAAAGGTGACATCAACCTTAAGAACTGTGCCTAAAACAGTTTGTACTAAGTTGTACACATCTAAGCAAGGTTGATTGGTTAGATATTTATAAAGTACATTACCTGCAGAAAAAAACCTTAGAAGATTTAGAGACAAATTATTTTGCACTATTTTGGCAACACAGACTTACCCACGACACTAACATTGACTGTCTTTGAGATGCTGTGATGTAGCCAAGGCCTGAACACCCACAGGCCGGCATCACTCTGCTGGAAAGTCTTATTCAAGCTGAAAGCATCGTCAGGGTCCTGAGGACATCGGCAGATGTTGTTACTGGTATTACATCCTATATTTGCTGACTGATACACAAAACACATCGTATCGTAATTGTCCTTCTCCGAGGCCTTGTGTTGGACAACAATTCGAAAATCCTTTTCGTTGCGAACATAGAACTTGATCTGTGACGTAACTCCCAACGGAAATGTAAAACTGGTTTTGTTTCCTTCGATTTGCAATGTCAGGGATTCTAATTGAGAGAACAATAAATGTTGTTAGTTCTTCTTCCTAGACTCCAAGTCAAAACAGAAAACACAGTGTCGTCACAGTATATTTCACACATTTGATTTTTGCGGCCGTCGCTAGGGACGCCGTGTCTCCACATTAATAAAGAAAAAGAAAGTAAGGAACACATGGGAAATTGGGCAACAACTTCTGCTTGTCTTTGGTACATTTGAGATAATACTCTGATAAACTCATCAACCTTAATTCAAAGAAAGAGGTGATCATTCATTCATTAACTCTTTCTCTAAAAAACAACAAAACAAAAAAACCAAAAGAGGGAGATAGAAATAGGGAGAGATCAAAAATAAGGAAAAAAATAAGAAAAGAGAAAGAAATGAGGAAAAAAATAAAAAATGAAAAAATAGGAGACAGTAAAAATGTAACCAGAAGGAAAAATGAGGAAAATAAAAATAAAAAGAAGTAATAAATAAAAAAAGGAAAAGAGGAAATAAGTGAAACTACATGCTAAATTTAAACGTCAAAGAGTTCATCCGTCATCTCTTACTTTCACTTCAGGAATATAAAAATTATAAAATAACAACACAAATAAAAGAAAGAAAACAAAAGAAAGAGAAGCATTGCTCAACTGTCGAAAATTATATTTCTCTCACGGAGGGCTTGTGATGTCGATAACACAAAAGGCGATTGTGTCCACAAGGCGGAATCTGAAAGTTATTTTCAGACTGCAGAAGTAATCACATGCCATACGTGTTCATGCTTTTAGAACAGGACATATAAGAGTAAATTTTACTAAATTCTTACTATTGAAAAATTATACCAATCTGACTCGCAAATTATAACAGCTTTGATGCTTAATTATGTTCTAGAAAATAAATAATACAAAAGTGTGAAAGTCTGGTGGGCCCCATTTAAGGGGCTATAGTGGTAGTGGCTTGGACTGTGTGCAATGATGTCTTTACACAGAATTTCATTCCGGTTTACAATGACATTTTTTACACCTGAATTGTTTTTAGAAGATTTTCTTTACCAATGATTGCCATATCTCAAACACACAGTTGTCACATTAACAAGCTACTACAGTTTGTAATCTTCTCGTGCATTTCATTAGTATACTTCTTTGCTTCAATTTTTCTATCTGCTTCGGTTTGAAGTTGCCATTGCTCTGACGACAGAAATAGGAGACTAAAAGTGACAGCATACCTCAGATTTGTACTTGAAGAACAGTTTGTATTATGTTGTACACTAAACAGTATCAAGTGCTTAGATAATTTATAAAGTGAATTAACTGCAGGAAATAAAAAACGTGAAATAATAAAATAAAAGACTTACCACTAATGCTAACATTGACTGTCTTAGAGATGTTGTTTTGTTGCCAAGGCCAGAACACCCACAGGCCGGCATCACTCTGCAGGAAAGTTTTATTTAAGATGAAAGCATCGTCAGGGTCTTCAGGACATCGGCAGATGCTGTTAGTGGTATTACAGACTTTACTTGCTGATTGTGTCACAACACACATCGTATTGTAATTGTCCTTCTCCACGGCCTTGTGTTGGACAAAAATTCGAAAATAATCATCGCTGCGAACGTAGAACTCGATCTGTGACGTAACTCCCAACGGAAATGTAAAACTGGTTTGGTTTCCTTCGATTTGGAGTGTCATGGACTCTGGTTGAGAAAACAGAGAATGTCATCAGTCTTCTTCTTCTTTATTATTATACGTCGTCGTCATCGTCGTCGTCTTCGTCGTTAGGTTGCAGTTAACAGAAGAATGTTGCTGCTCTACTGGATAACTTCTTCTTTATAGATGAACACGTTGATTGTGCACAGTTAAAACCTACAGGTCGTAAAGACCTGATAAAATTTAGAGAAATATCTACCTCGTCAGAGTAGCTGTTTGTGATTTTGATCTTTGTCGCTCATTCCCTCATTTCCTCTCTGCCTTTACTGTTATTTTATTTCTGCTGTTACTTGCTGCTCTCGAATGATATCTCAGACAGGAATTAACATCTATAAGCGCTAACAGGAACACACAAGTATACATATGCACAGGACTACAACAACAACACACACACTTATTCACTTAGTAAGCATTAAACACACCAATGGTAAACCTAACTAATGCACTTACACGTGTCAACAAAATAACCTGCAGTAAATTTAACATGTCTTTTATTACATCTTATATATTAGAGGAATCGAACCATGCTTATTTCCTTTGAGAGATGGAGTTATTTTTTTCTTATTGTTTCTGCTGGCGTGTAGAGGGACGAACTAAACTGACAGTTGTAGTAAAGCAAGCGATACACACTCTTCTTCCCTTGTCCACGTGCTATCTATCATGTAACAATAATTTCTGCTTCCATGCAAGCCAAACAAAGTCTTGTATAATTTTCTGCATCCTTACAACTTTGTATTTTACTTTTACTTTTGTGACACAAAATACTCAAAATAAGTCCTACCTGACAACTGTACAGATGACAAGCAGATGAGTGAAAGAATCCTCAGATACATTTTGTTAGTTCTCGCGAGGATAAATAACCTACATCTTATAAAAATTCTGACATACAGATACTTTTCTTGTTTCTCTTTCTTGTGAACAAAAGCGCTGACATTTACCCTGTGACTCAGGCGAAACTGATACAAACCAGGAAATTTATTTCTCTCTAAATGTCGGAAGAATTAGAAGTGTCTGGTTGTTGGAAACCACGATGGTGGTATTAAGTGAACAGCTGTAGATTTACTTACAAGTATAGGATTACATTGTAGTCCTTCGAGAAATACAGAAATGTGAATGCTACACTGTCAGCAATAGATGTAAACAATACAATAGCTGTGTATACTTCTGAGTTATGGTTTTTTGCACTCCTGTATGGAATTTGACCCGCTGCTACAAGGGTCATGTGAGAATTAAAACTTCTAATTCACACCAAGAAGGAGTGGCAGAAACAAGACAGTTTTTCACAATTGTTCTGTACAGTCCCCTCGACATCAATGCACTTGGTTAAACGATGGTCAAGCGAGACAATGACATCACAAAAGAAGGTGGCGTCCTGGACCATCAAAAACTCCTCCACAACAGTTATGACCTTATCATTGTTTCGAAAATGTTGGTGGGATTTAACTTATGAAACATGTAGAAGTAAGATGGAGCTGAATCTAGTAGTCTAGGGATAGGGTAGCCATTCAAAGCCACAGTTTGCTGTGTGTTATCGTGGAGCAAGAGCATATCTGTCCTCAGCTTCCCTCTGTTTCGACATGACTTCCGCTGTGTTACTTATGATGCATAGTACTGTCCATTAATAGCTTTTCCCTTTTACAGATAGCCTATCTTGACAACGCCTTCAGAATTTCCCAAAAATAGAAGCTATCACCTTGCCAACACACTCGCGGCTTGCTACAGTTAAAGGAGCACCATATCCTTGAATAACACACACACACAATCGTAAAACAGAAAAAGGCATTTCTCATTTAGCCTTGTCCTAAACAGGGGGCAAAGATATATAAATACACAAATACCCACAAATCTTATTAATACATACAAAGGCGGAACAAGTATACGAGTAAATACCCATACACATGAATACATTCCGTTCTTGAAGTGCGCGCGCACACACACATACGTGAGATAAACAGGTCGAGGGATATAATCTAGCAACTAGAAGTTAAAGATAACTCGATGTGATTTTATTACAGATTAATAATGGCTTTGTAGATCTTTACTACTAACTGTAGAACTGTGGCTCCTTAACATCTTAATCTGTCTACTACATGCTACATTTCAGCATTTGAGATTTTTTATTATTGTTGAATTAATTTGGTGCTTTTGCATCAATCCAGTAAAGATCTATCTTCCGTTGTAAAATGTTCTACAGAAGACATACAATTTTTCGGTTATACAGAGAGCAATAGACTAAAACGGTGCATCAAAGCCTTTTCCTACTCACAAAATGATGAATAGTTGGGCATCTTGAAAGTGCTGTATCGTTGGATTTGCTTTGCTTCCCTTCCAACGACTTGTGAAGTCATTATAGTGTTTCAGAGGCAGTTTGCAGGCAGCCCTGTGGGTGTACAAAAGACTTACTGATCATGTGTTTAAAAAGGCATTTGCATTCTGAGTTACTGCTCTTCAAATAAACTTTGGCATCTGGGAGCAACTCCTGGTTTCGTAACTGTCATCCCACTGAACTGCACTCTGCAGATAACATGCGTGCGTCCATGTATATGTGTATGGTTTTGTAAACTACAATGAGGTTCCCCACAATGCCGGAATTTAGCGCTACAAAAGTTAACTTTATTATTATTATTTTGGAAAATATATCTTTAAGGTTTACAACTAAACTGGTATGGGAAAGCAATTGATGATGATATAAAAAATGGACGCCCGTGGCAAAGAAATCAATTTTCTTTAGAAATTTTTGGCACAACAGAAACTTTCAACGACCATGCATTAAGCCCCTATAGCTTGGCAATCACCAGAAAATTGATGCGTCTGAAGCCCTCGTCGTCACTGATGGGTTGACGTTGGCGCTGGTGTCCACGGCACGAGTGAGGTTATCACTGTAGTTGAGTCAGGTAGTCAAGTATCTGCTCACTGATATTATGATGTATTTACACTTATGCTATTGTAATCTACATAATTAATCTACTAGAAAATGTCATTAATGTACACATGTGATGAACTAACATGCGAGATACATGAATGTGATCATAGAAGTATTTATAAATCTTTATATATACCACATCATCTTATTCTTTAATTAGTGTTTACAAAAAGCACAAAAATGATAATTATAATCTATAGTACTTACATGGCTTTAGTTGTCTGTGATGTACTTGGTTAAATTTTTTCCCTTTCAGCGGCAAAGTGGCTGTAACTTTTTGACATTCTGACTTGCTAGTGTGGGCCGTTACAGTACTTAATCAATCTAATGCAGGTAAATTAAATTAAAACTAAGCGAGAAATAATTATGTCACATAAAAAGGTAAAAAGCTAGGCGTCATTAAATGGTCATTTATCTTTTAAAGAAAGCAGCGTGTGGCATTTCTTGCCTCTATGAACACATCCGCAGACACATACACAAACACAGTGAAGCACACAGACATCACAAAATTACACACACAGTAGAAGAGAGAGATGCTGGCGAGATGGAAGGGAGAAAGAGAAGGGAAGTGAGGGGCGAAAATAGGATAAGAGAGAGAGAGAGGATAAGTCACCTGTTAGCATCAGCAGGAAGGTCGTTTTCTTATTGCAGAACATGAACTGTAAAGTAGGGGATAGTTCAAACAGAGACTAGATTCTTTATCCCTTCCGCTACCCCATTGCCAATCATCAATCAAATTACCTCGCACGACTCGATAGCAAGAGTTGACAATAATATCACACAGCTAACGGTTAGCAACAGAAAAAGACTTCAATACTAACCCCGCTAGGGACAAATTAAACGAAATAGTCTAAGTAACTTTCCTGATGACAAACTTCTAATACAAGCTAACGTGACAATGGCGTCCTCGAAACGTCACAATGACGTCACAATTGTCATGAAAAAAATCACGGATGTCATCATAAAGCCATGGCACCTAACGGACATCTACATGTCCCCATAATTTCGCTGTTTTCTCACCGATGGCTGGAGGTCGGCGCAGTCTCGTGATAATACCTGGATGCCTGTTGACTACCGAGGTCAAGGCGATGGCCACGAGCGTGATGAAGCTCAGCACGGCGACGATGGCGATGCTAGTTACATCTGTCGTTGTCAGCTGCGATTGGCCTGTAACAGCAACGTGCCTAAAGGTTGCACGAGTATATTTAAATGTCTACCTACATGCAGTTTATAACAGGCCTCACTCAGGGACGCAAAGACTTGTCCCCAAATCTCAGAAATGAAAGTTAGTTTGAAACAGACAAGATAGATTTGATATTACTGATTTAAAAGGGAAGTACTTTTCACAAATATTGTTTCATTAAGACCTTACTCATTGATATGGTAGACGTTTTGGTTGTCTGGCTGAGTACATCCTTGGAGACTCGTGTGTCTATCGACAAAAGAACGCATTTGTTGAAAATCGTAGTTCTTGACTTACTTTTAATGTGAACTGTTAATATCCTATATCCTCTGGTAATCAGACTTTTAAATATGTTTAAAATTATATTTCCGTTATGAATGAAATTTTCTGTTGCACTATCATCTACCTAAAAGACCTATACAAACTGATCAACCTTAATTCTAACAAAGAGATAGTCATTCATTTATTAACTCTTCCTCTAAAGCAACAACAGAACGAAAAAACAAAACAAAACAAAACAAAAAAAAACAAACAAACAAAACAAACAAACCAGGAAATAAATAAATAAAGAAAATAAGAAGAAGACAAAGAACATGAAAAATTTTAAAAATGAAAAAAATTAACATAAAGAAAAAGGGGAGAAAAATAAAAATTAGCAACAAAGAAAAAAAAAAAAAGATAAAAGAAATAAAACTACAAGCTGAAAGTAAAAGTCAAAGAGATATTCATATTTTACTTTTCCTTCAGGAAAACAAAACTAAAATAACGACACAAATAAAAAAAGACAATTAGTGCACAACTGTAAAAAATCGTATTTATCTCATTAAAGATTGTGGATGTCGATAACATAAAAGGCGATTTTGTCCACAAGGCGGAATCTGAAAGTGATTGTCAGACTGCAGAAGTAATCACATGACATTAGCGCTCATACGTTTAGAAACAGGACATGATAAGAGTAACTTTTACTAAATGTTTACTAACTACTGAATTTTTTTAATGGACATCCTTATATCAAACGGACTCGGATATTTTAACATCAAATACCTTTAATAGGTTTTACAAATAAAAAGGCCCCAATACAGGTGGGACATATTTTAGGGACCGTGGTAGTGGGTCACTAGATTGACTGTGTGAAAGAATCTCTACTGCCAACAACGCCATACTTTACACAAAAGTTTTTAAGAATTTTTCAAAAGTTTTAAGAAAGTTTTAAGACATTTAAGAATTTCTGTTATACGCAGAAAGATTTTGGTACAATACATTCTTTAGCATTCATTGTCATATCACTAACATAAAGTTGTAACAAATACTGTTTGTATTCTTCTCGTGCTTTTCATTAGTATAATCATTTTGGTCAACTTTTTTCTGTGCTTTAGTTTGAAAGAATGCCTTCTTTTTGAAGCTATGACACTAAAAGGGACAGCACATCTAAGAATGGTACTTGAAAAACAATTTATATTATGTTGGACACATCTAACCAATTTCATGTGCTTAGATATTTATACAATGCATTAAATGTAAGAAACCTTAGATTTACAGAAAATACTTACCACTGATGCTAACATTGACTGTCTTAGAGATGTTGTTATGTTGCCAAGGCCTGAACATCCACAGGCCGGCATCACTCTGCAGGAAGATTTTATTTAAGCTGAAAGCATTGTTAGTGTCTTCAGGACATCGGCAGATGTTGTTATTGGTACTACATACTTTACTTGCTGTTTGATACACAATACACATCGTATTGTAATTGTCCTTCTCCGCGGCCTTGTGTTGGACGTAAACACGAAAATCATCTTCGTTACGAACATAGAACTTGATCTGTGATGTAACTCCCAACGGAAATGTAAAACTGGTTTTGTTTCCTTCGATATGGAAGGTCAGGGACTCTGGTTGAGAAAACAGTGAATGTCATCAGTTCTTTTTTTTTTTGATTATTATTATTAGTTAACAAGATCATCAGTGCACTGTAGTCATTAAGTATATACACTCTTGAAAGACAATGGCTGTCGAGAGGTCTGTGTACGGATTCTATCGCCCTCTTGACATTTACTGCATGCATTTAAATTAGACAGTTTTCTATTTATGTTAATGACCTAGACTTAAAGTCAAAATAGAAAACACATTGTCGTCAAGATATGTTTCACACGTTTGCTTTTTGCGACCGTTGACAGGGACGCTATGTCTTCACATTATTAAAGAAGAAGCAAGGAACACACGTGAAATTTCGCTTGCCTTTGGTACATGCGCGATGATACTCTGATAAAGTCAATCAAACTCTTGAGTGCGTACGCACACTGTTTTCCCTCTACATAATTTCGGAGAATTTTTCCTTCTTTGTTTCTTTCTTTGTTTCTTTCTTTGTTTCTTTCTTTGTTTCTTTCTTTGTTTCTTTCTTTCTTTCTTTCTTTCTTTCTGTCTTTGTTTCTTTCTTTCTTTCAAACTACAGTATACATACATATATAGCTATTAATTGGCATGGCAAGAAATCAGAAGCCAATATTTTTTTTTCAGCAGGACAAGTCGAACAATATGGCAGTCGAGTAAAAGGAAGCCAAAATGTTCCTTCTTTGCCTGTCTCTCTAATGTAACAACCTAATCTCCTGCAGCTGGAAGAATGCAACAAAGATATAAAAATGCTTATACTCGATCTTACCTGATAACCGCAATGATGACACACACACGAGAATAAAAATCTTCCAAAACATTTTGTGAAGCTCTCCACCATGAAGGAAAAAGACGATTTAAAGCAAAATTCTGAATACAAACACCGACAAACAATGTTTGCTTGCTTTCCTCACATTTGAACAAAGAAGTCAAAAAATGAGACACTTGACCCAGACGAAATTGAAAGTTAAACGATGAAAAGATTTTTCAGAATGCGGAAGAAATAAAAGCTACTGGATGTGCGGCACTTTGCTTTGATGCTATAGAGTTTCCATGACATATTACAAGCCTATCTTTTAAATGCAATCGTCTGATAAATTCACTGGTTTGAACATTGCATTGTCAGTAAGGTAACTATTAGAGTATTCTGTACTGTTTGTACAGCTAAACCATCAACTAAAAAGGATTATAGTATTTTAGTTTGCTTCTTTCTTACACTATGATAAAAATTCTTTGCGAGGGTATGAAGTTTTTCTATTCAACTCCATCCCATAAAAAACCACACACATATGGCAGAAGGACAAACAGAAAGAAGGAATCAGCAGAGACATAGCAATTCTAGACTATACTACTTCCTTGAAATTACAGAGCACACTCTTTGCCAGATACAAATTGGTAACTTGTTAACTCGTGATTTTATTTACTGGATGCTTTATGTAGGTCTTACCCCAGCTTGGTGACAACCTTGGTAAACAACAGCGTTCACACACTTTTAGTTCCGTGTACTATTTCCTCGATTAGGGAAAACAGGAAACACTATTTCTCAAAGGGACATACTCTAAGGTTAGAATTGTTCTGTATAACAAGAAAATCCTCATTTAAACTACGAAACAAATAGAACATAGTTTTGGAGGACTAAATAGACTAAATTGAGTTTATATCTTCGATATTTTCCGTAATGACTACTAATGAAATATTTCTTCTTCGCGGTCGTTTTTGTAACGATGGGCTACATTAGTATTTGTTATGCTATGAAATTATCCTGCGTTGATGTCTTTTATCTACAAAAAGTTGACACTTTCTGTCATTATGTGTGTGAAGAAAGCCGGGTAGAGACAGTATGCCTTAATTTTATAATGCTTTACTTAAATCACATGCACACATAAATACAAAGACGGACATGCACACCACACACACACACGTGACGAGCTCATCTGGACCCCAGCTGACCTTAATTACTCATGAACACACAATCATCACCGGCACTTGACAATGCACTTGGTCATGTGAAGTACAGTCACCCTGGTCCACAAATGCACTGCGTAGTTTAAAACACTCAAACAGAAATACTCTCACGAAATCAGACTTTTTAAAATTATATTTTATTGAGAAAACTGAGAAAAACAAAAAATTAGACTCCTAAATTAATTTTAACGACTGTCAAATTCATATGTACATTGTCGTGGTATTTACCCTATTGCCTATAACTGTAATTAAAGGGAGCATGCATGATTTAATTTAATTTGATTAACTGCTTCAACGATGGGAATGCGGGTGTCATTGAAAATCTTGTCACTAAAAGAAGATTTTAAAATCCTATTACTCTTTATTCGTATCATGTCAATGCCATCAACAACTGGAAGGAAAGCTTTGAGGAACTAAGGAATAAAGAACCTCTTCATTACTAAAGGAATGATTAAAATCTGACAGGAACTACCCCGGGAGATATGTTAAACCGTTTTCTGACATATGTCGGAAGGAAGTAAAAGATGTTTTGTTGGGATTTGAATGGTCTGCACAGGTCCATCATCTAGCTCAACCGGTCGCAGTTTAAATATGTGCACATCAAAAAAAAAGTTTTAAAATGGGGAAAAGAAAGAATAATAGTTTTCCGATTTTTGGTAACAATAATGTTTAGTGTTCAAAATATCAGATTTTATAAAACACTCGCTGTTTCACCACAAAGGACATGTAAAGATGACGAAGACTAGTGAAACGAAAGCTATTGTCATGTACTTCCCTGAAAAGGCTCTATGTAATACATAATTACTGATGAAGCTGACTATGTGTATATACACTAGACAACCTAAATAAATATAAGAACAAGAAGCTTTTGAAAGAGTGCACGATAACTCTCACTTACTCTAAAATGTTTTATTTGAACCTGGCAGTAAAAAGATTCAATAACCACATTGATGATAAGTCCAGAAAAAAGAAGTAGGAAAAAGCAGAAAAGTAGAATAATAATAAAAAATAATAAGAGTTTTTTCTTTTTTGTTCATGTTGTAAGAGTCATTATGAGGCTTTATATTACGAGTAGTAATACGCCGTGATGAAAAAAATTTATATTTCTCAGTATTGAAATCGGTGTACTTATTTTGCTGAGAAAAAAATGTTGAGCGATATGAAAAATTCGAAAAGATAGTGTTTTCATACTATTTACATTTAACAGAAAAATTATGAAAAATATATATAATCAATAATCAAAATCATTATTCACCACTCATCACCCCACACATACACAATTCTAAGCATTCTGTATCCATCAGACCTCCACACGCGCACACACACACAAAAACATTCAGTAAATTGCTGTAAAGAAACGTAATGTATAAAAGAATGAAGTTTGCCTTTCCCCGATAGTTTCCGGTCTTGCCACCAGAAGGTTTTCATCCGAAAGAAGAAGCCGGCAAGTTATAGGTAAAACAGGGAAAATCATCCTTTGTTTATGTTTTATGCCTGGACAAGGGACATCCTTTAATCTTCTCTAAACTTCACACAATACATCCAAGTGAACAGAACAGGAAATGTAATTATCAATCGAGAGTTATCGTTTCTCCAGGATAACAACTGCAACGTCAAGGAAAACAATATTGTTTTTGTAGTTACAAAACAGTTTCAAAATCCCACGGACACTACTTCATGTTTCTTGTTTCTCCAAGATGAAACAACATCTACGGGGTTCAAACACCGCCTTAGAACTTTGGAGACAAAACCACTTATTCTTGAGTTTTTCACGTTTCCCCAGGGCAACGACTCACCGTCAGTGTATATCTACGACCATAGGAGAGTAAACAGGAAACAGTACCCCGGGAAAAGCCCAATGAGGGTACGGGAAGATGAGATTCGCCGGCAAGAAACTGTAAATGAAAAGAATTATTCTAGGAGAGACTTTAAAAGCCGGAAATTTAAGCACCACGAAACGAGGTTGATTTGTGTTGAAGGGAGAAGAGAAATAAATGAGCAGTGCAACCTAGAAAGCAGGATTGTCCACACGAGGCCATTTGTTGTTTAAGAAAGCGATGCTTAGTTTATTGTGGTCATTTGAACTAGATGGATAACCTGGACAGATAGATGAACATTTTCCAAATGTTTGGAACAACAGAAACTTTCAAGGAATATATAAGTAGGTTACTACTAATAATAATTATAAAGAAAAGAGTAATCGCTCACTCAGTTTATGTCATCCTATACGTACCTCACTGTCAACTGGCTGTTATCGTTCGTTTATCATTACTGGTCTGCACAGAAGGTGCAATCCATCTTGTTATTATTATTATTATTATTATTATTATTATTATTATTATTATTATTATTATTATTATTATTATTATTATTATTTGGCTTGTACATGTTAAGTTTATATTCAAAGATGCTTCGCATTTCTGCTCTGGAGATTAAAGTCGACTAAACAGGGCCCTCCTGAAATATTTTCAGAAAGTCTAGCCACAATGGTCAACAAAATTTCTTTTTAATGTCTTGAGAACGGCAATGAAATTTATTTAGCCTATTAGAAATTTCTCTTCTTTCAGTTTTGGTCGAAGGGCATTTGTCCTGATGCTTATACTGATCACTCATAAAACTCAACACTTGCCCCACATCCAGTTTCCTGTCTGATAATTAAGTTCCTCTTATTTAGTGTACACTATCTGGGCTACACAAAAAAACATGTCTAAGCTTTTCATGAACTACTTGCTTTTTCATAACCCTGCTGTCGTCGTCTCATGTTTTATGTTTCTCCACAGATCCAAGACAGTTATTAATTTTTCAATGGAAACAAGTTTTGTTCTTTGCCTTCCTTCTACAGCTCAGGAGGCTAGTAATAGAAGTAATTGCAAACTATTACAATAGGCACTAAGAAAAAGGAGAAATTACTCTATGAGTAACCAAACTCTAACCTTCAACTGTGGGATCCATCCCAGAAACCAAACAGGTTAGTACAGCACAACAGAAATGCATCTCAAATTCAGTACTTCAAAACAATAAATAAACAAGCAAGTAAACAAAGTAAAAGTTGACAGAGCGATCAGAAAAGACTTGTAAATACAACAAAGTTTAGATAGGGGTTTGCTGGAGAGGATAGACAAAAATAACATGTATTGTCCTTTTATAACACACAAAAATCACAAAAATTAGTAGAATGGTGTACACTCACCATAAATTCACACCATTCTCTCAAAGCAATGTGGAATGCTAATTAAAACCAGAGTTAACTGAAATTAAATAAACTCAAGCAGAAAAAAAATCAAAGCCCTCATTGAATATACAGTAAAATACAGCAATACAATCTAGGTAATCTAATGTTCATGAATAAATTTGTATTCATTGATTTGAAACAGGGTAGTAGATTGCTCACACAAAGAAGTGTGAGTCACAGTTTGTACAAGATGTTTAGCGATTAGGAAATTTGATGCAGTGCCATGAGAATCGTGAGCTAGGTACATTGAGGGGTGACACAATATCTCGAGGGAACAATTGTAAATAACTGGTCACAGCCCCCAGTGGGACGCCAGCAGTATGAAACTGATGGTGAGAAAGTTCATTACAACAATACTTGACCCGTTTGACTGAAGGGCTTCCTCACTCTCAGGTTCATCTTCGGTGCCGCCATTATGGTTGTCGGCTTCAGTCTTAAGTGGATCAGGAGTGTCGAGTTCAAGATGTCTCGTGGCAGCTTTTGTAGCTAGATCTACCATTGTAGAAGTTGTCGTAGGTGTGGTGGTTGAAAAAGGAATTGTCGTTGGTCTGATGGTGGTTGTTAGCGGAGCTGCAATGAAGATATTTCCTTATGTTGTTAAGAAATAAGGAAGATACAAAACTATTGAAAAACATCTCAGGAACATGCTGAAAACGCACAGATGAAAACTTGTGTGTACTTCCACACAATAAAATATAACAGGCGCACACACACACACACATATACACCGCATGCACACTAACATTCACACACGATCGCACACACAAGCATCCATCGTTTTCCTTTTGAATTACAACTGATTTCTTTGAATTTCTTAGTCCTCACCTGAAGTGGACACGGGCATAGCCTTATATTGATGTGTCGTTGGCCTCGTGAGATATTGGGTGGCATGAACAGCAGCTGCAAGTAGAAACTCTCACTCAGAATAAAAACTAAAGAGAGCACATTGTCCTTAGTTCCTTCAAATTTGAACAAAGAAGTTTCAGATTTCATTTTAAACATCACTGGTTCATCTTCGTGTTTTTTTTTTATTAGTCTGTTATTTGATCTTCCTGTCAAAACGCCGAGTTTTTCTTATTAACAGTGAAGTATGTTATACCATTCCACTCTTTACTCATTAAAGTCCTGCTGTTACTGGAGAAGGGCACTACCTCTATATGATTATTAATACTATTATTTTTCTGCCTGTCTACATGTTTACATTTTTCTATTTTTCTTACTTCTAATTAAAAATTTATATTTACTGCTATTCGTAAAATGTGATTATTTGAACGAAGATGGATTGAAAATGAAGTGATTGGTGGGGTGATAGCTTAATTGAGAATGGATTTTGATGGTTCAGTTGATTGAATGGCGATGGATGGAGCAAACGACAGATAGATGGACAGTCTTATCGATACTCACAAACAACATTAACGTTGACGAAGAATGAATTATGGTCCACTATGCTGAAATGCAAAGAGCCGCTATCCTGCTCTGTGAAGTTCATCTTTAGCCGGTATCGAAACGATCCTGACTGTTCCCCCACACATTCACATGGTCCAAATAAAACAGTACATCCGCTTGTCTTTGAGTGCTTCATCTGGCATTTATTGTCATAGTTGCCACCACTTCTCTGATACTGAACAATGATGCGTATGAGCTTATTCAGAGATGCAAAATCACGAAGGAAGAAATCCAGGTGGGATTCCACCCCGTTTTCAACAGTAACACTGGGGCTGTCATTTAGGAATTTCAGCTCAAAAGAATCTGTCGCAAAACAATCAAATGCAACTTATTGTTTCGTAAAATGGCATAACTATTCAACTAGAATAAATAACTTTGATCAGTTTTTCTGACACATCGTCAAGAGCTTTGATAGTTTTGTGCTCACCATTGTGTGTGTTGGTTAAAAATGTGTGTATGGTTATGTACGAGATAGATTATTATCATAAAGCTTCTGAAGACAGCTATTCCAAAAGCTCATTTAAATCTCACTGTACAAAAAAAGATAACGAATCACAGACATTTTGTTTTCGACAATGAGGTTATAACCTTTTGTAATAAAATCTCAGAACCACAGTCCACATGCTACGAAAATTTGCAAGCAGCAACATAAACAAAAACTAGAAAAAAACAGAACAATGAAGTCAAATAAAAGTAAAAGAAAAATTATCAATAATATATAGAATCATCATGTCATCATGAGACAACCAACATATGAAGACAGGTCATCAACAAAATATGTGCAAATGTATAAAAAATAAAACAGAAAATAATGTGTTACCCTGTTTTAAGACATAAGAAACTCGTTCATTTGCCTACTTAGTGTGGATTTTTAGCCATACGTGGTGACATAACCAGTAAAAAGTCAATAATAAAAAATCATGCACATGAAAGCAATAATAATAGTCTCGATAAAAACGAAATCTTACCTGTGGAAGGAAGGCAAGACATGAAAGACACCAGGAATGCATACAAAACTCGGTAAGAACAAACTCCTTTAAAAACCATCTTTTGGCTTGGACACAGGGTGTCACACAAACTCACTCACTAGTATCTCTCGCAACCCAAGTTTATGTCTTCTCGAAAACCTGAACTTTCGTCTATGATTTCAATGGTCCGTGCGTCACGAAAAACTTCCTTACTCCCAAGAAAGGACAATGACACAGTTTTCCTTCCTTTCAATTTTACTCCCCGTTATCCAATCCCAAATCTTCTTTGTCAAGTAGAACAATTAGCTGTGGACATCTAACGCGAGAAGGCGTCTGTCATGTAGGTGGCAGTGCACAATGGATTTTTAACAGCTTTATATCGTTGAACACTAATTAAGATTCAGTCAAGATGATCTGATAGTTGGCCTTTTGATGATCGCAATGGCGGCATTAAAACATACATACAGTTTGACGGAAACAAAGTGAAGCAGTGACGAAGTTTCGTTTCCCTCAATTTTGTCAAGTTTTTAGTACAATCTCCATAGGACAATTTATTTCCCAGCTGTGTCCATATGCAATTTCCAGCAACAATCTTCTTTCATTTTCGCTAGGGAAGGACAGCGGGGATGAATAGCTGCAGCTCCCACGGAGTAGGGGTAGGGAGGGTTTGCAGTCGGTTTATGGATGTGACTTTTCATTGGTGTGGACGTTTTTTTTCTTTTGATAGACGAAGATTACGCGTATCACCATCTGCTACCTTTTTAGGAAGAAGGAAATAAATGTGATGCCATCTTCTGCAACTTCCGGTAAAGGGAGACTAAGCTGACAGCACAACCGGTGGTGACAAAATAGTGGGCTTAGTGAGTTTACTGCGTCTCCAATGTGCAGGCCTTAGCTTTTGTTTCAACACACCTTTTCTTGTAAGTGGCAGTTATTTGGTTTGCGTTAAGTTGTTACCCCCGGGAAAGTGGACTCACTTGTGATTAGAAGAACGGAGGACAAGGCCCAAAGTGCGAGCGATATCCGGCTTGGTATCTGTTACCTAAAGTTCTTTCTTCTAGCTGACGTGCCTCTACAATGGGTAGTAACTCTTTAAAAGGTTAGATAAGATAAAACAGTGAGGGCGAGAGGGGAGAGAGAGAGAGGGATGTAACAAAATCTCTGAGATAGAGAGAGACAACCTACGTGATAGCATTTCACTTTCTAACGACCTTATCTGTTAAGTGATTACCATTTAACATCATTGTCTTCCATATGACAAAGGGTTTTGCTTCCTTGTCACTGATGCGCTTTAAAGTTTAAAAGTCAGTCAGACAGTAAGTCGTTCCTTGACCAGCACTTGTTACGGATAGATACATAGATGGACGCGGCAGCTGACAGGACCCTCCACTCTTGTGGGAGATGGTCAGCAGGTCCAGTACAGGAAGACCAGTCCAGTCTTTGATGTTCGTAAATCATTTCTTCCTCTGACGACAACGGGGTCGGCCACCCGCCATGGTGCCTTGAAGGACAGGTCATCGGCAGGGTGTCGTGCCGGGTCACATGACCAAAGGAGACCAGTTTACATCGCTTGACTGTTGAAGGTTCCTGGTGTCCTACGAGCGTGGCCATCTTGCTTCGGACAAAGTCGTTGATTCTATGTTCTTTGCATGAGATCCGGATCAGCATCATCAGGTACTTGCAAACAAGTCAATCGTACAATTGATGTCCAAGTCCTAATAGGTTGACGCTGGTAACGACAACTGCGAGTGTGCACATACAGGATTTGGAGGAGTTGCCTCCCTCAATGTCGTCACCCAAGACTGTCAGCTACACTAGCACTGTATGTGTACGATCAATATACATCGGCGACATTACTACTTAGTACTTTATATTATAAATAAAATAACTATACATTTTGGAAAAAGTGTTTAAATCTTGTTTATTTTTACTTAGTCTCTAAAGATTATTGACATTACACATTTCGGTTGACAACGCAGACAGTAGTATTTTTCTTGTTATGAATGCAATCACTGTATAACATTAACCATATTATTAGACAAGTAAACCCAATGTTAAAATATACAAATTTTCAATATGTAAAGAATACGGCCATTTAAAGAGAAATAAAAAGCCATAAATTAAGGTCAACAATTTGATGAACACTCTTCATGAAAAAGCGGTGTAACATTTAAATATATCTCTGTTCAACTCGTTTTTCTTAAAATGTAACTGAGATGACCCGGCATATTTAAATTAAGATTGGGGACTATCTAATCGGAAGTAGGCTTGCCGGCCAAATTTCATATTTACATTTCTGTGATATACATTTCTATGTCTAGAAAAAAGTAAAATTGGTGTAGACCACCCACCGTACAACCGGTGCGACTTCCGGAGGGTTGTCGTGGGTGTGGAAGTTGAAGATGGAATTGTCCTTAGTTTGGTGGTCGTTTGTCTAAAATCTGCAATGTTAGAATTTATCCTAACATTTTTGGGAAATAAGGACGGTAACAAAGTAGCTAACTCTAACCCACTTACAGAACTATAGTCATTTAGTATGCAAACAACACCCATACACGTAGATACAAACACTTTTCTGTACTGCTATAACATAAAAGATAAAAAAAAACACACACACACGCACACACAGACACGATCACACACACAAGCAGCCAGCACTTTTTTTTTTGAATTACAACGGATTTCTTTGGTTCTCACCTGAAGTGGACGATGGCATAGCCCTCAGTCGATGTGTCGTTGCCTTTGTTGAATGTTTGGTCTCACGAGCAGCTGCACGTAGAAACTCTCACAGAATTACAAACTAAAGAGAACATATTGTCTTTAATTCATTTTAGTTTGAACAAAGGAGTTTCAGTTTTTAAAGTAACCATCACTTCTCTGTCTTCTGGGTTTTATTTATCTTTTTCTTATTTCTCCTTCTCATCTGTCTATCCCAGGTATTATTATGTGGATTCAGAAAATATTAAGTTATTTTATTATGTATCATTTCAAATACAAATAACATTTATGATCTCTTTTAAAATTATGCCTTTAAAATATTTTTGCTATTGACCAAGGTTTTGTACGTTTTCAAACAAACTCATAAATAACTGAACCCTCAGATAAACGGATATATTTAAATTAAGATGGGGGTCATCTTGCATCCAATGTTTCTTATTTGCATTTCTGTCAAGTATCACGGTCAATATCAAGGAAAACAGTAAAGCTGGTGTAGACCATCCACCAAATACGTAAAATATACACCAATAATAAAATTCGGGGACTTACTACTGTGATATGTGTTGTGGGGTTTAGTCTCAGGTAGACGTGGACCAGGAATAGTTCCGAACCTCGGAGAAATTGTCGTGGGTTTGGAGGTTGAAGATGGAATAGTCTTTGGTTTGGTGGTGGTTTGTCTAAGAGCTGCAATGTTGGAATATATCCTTACTTTTTGAGGAAATAGGAAGATAGTAAACTAATTAAAAATGTCACCCAAAGAAACATAGGAAACACACGCCCACAAGCAGATTTAAATGCTATTATTTATTGCTATAATATAAAATATAACACACAGGCACTAATGCACTCACACATACAAACTACCAGCGTTTTCCTTTTGAATTAATTTCTTTAAATTTCTTACTTCTCACCTGAAGTGGACACGAGCATAGCCCTAAGTGGACGTGCCGTTGTCCTTGTTGGGTATTGGGTCACACCAGCAGCTGCATGTAGAAACTCTCACTCAGAATTAAAAATTAAAGAGAACACATTGTCCTCAATTCTTTCAAGTTTGAACAATGAAGTTTAACTTTTTCAGTGAAGGTTTGAAATAACCATCACTTCTCCGTCCTTTGTTTTTTATTTATCTCTTTTTTATGTCTCCTCATCATCTCTCTGCAGTGAGCATTTAAATGACCCTGTCTTGTCCTTATTATTAAAAATATTAAAGAATCATGTACATAAAAGCAATAAGAACCGTACAGTTTTAAAATGATATATCACCTGTGGAAGGAAGGCAAGGCACGAAAGACACCAGGAGTGCAAAGAAAACTCTGTAAAAACAAACTCCTAAAAGCCATCACTTGGCTGGACACAGGGTGTATTCCCTACACACCAACTGGTATCTCTCACAACCCAAGCTTACGTCCTTCCCATAAATCTGAACTTTTTATAATTATTTCAATAATAATTTCAAATAATTTCAATGGCTTGTATTCACGAAAAACTTCCTTGGCTTTAGTGATTAGTGGAAAGGGGATCAAGCTCAAAGGCGTGGACGATATTCGGTTTGGTATCCGTGTGACATGAGGTAGTTTTCCTCGCTAATCTTCCTTTAATATTTGTAGCTGACTCCTTAAAAGGTTAGGAAGATCAGAAAGCAAGAGAGAGAGAGAGGGGTGGGGGTGGGGAAAGAGATGGGTGGCCATGATCACAAATATGAGGAGAAATGTTTTTATCAATCCAATTCTATGGCGATCTTTTCATCTTTTCTTTCGTGTTCTTTAAAGAATAATTCTAAAAATGATTTTCACCAATATGAATTATACAGATGTGTGACATACTTCCTGAGGTTGTTGGGCTGTAGGTAATAAGTTTGTTATCTCGTCTGTTGAAAAATATACTCAAGCAATGTTTCGTCAGTGATTAATATTCGACAATTCAAGAGACAGTGCCAATCGATCTGAAAAAACTATTTGTGATGACAAAACATCCATAACTAGCTGCACGTGCATCACGTGTAAGTTCCTTCCTTACACACAATATCAATGTAAGCTCCACTCAGGGGAATATTAATAGTTATAAAGAATTTGTGAATGTGAGGTCAATGCACTGGACTGGAAAGACTACAAACAAATCAATCGTACAAGTGATGTCCAAGTAAAAATAAATTGACGCTGGTAACGACAACTGTGATTGTGGGCACATACAGGACTTGGAGGAGTTGTCTCCCTCAATGTTATCTCAACCAATCATGTCAGTGATAGTACTACTTAATATTTTTATAATATATAAAGTAACGATCCATTTTGGAAAATTTTTAATCTTGTTTATTTTTACTTAGTCTCTAAAGATTATTGACATTACACATTTCGGTTGACATTAGTAACATATACACACATATAAGTACATATACACACTCCTGTATAAACATACCCATCATACATATCATGTTCACATGCAGTAAAACATTTAGAAAATATTTAAGCTAAATTTTATTACACATCGCGTTCACATACAAACGACATTTCTAAAGGCTTGAAAATAATTATTTGAATATATTTTTGTAGCAGACTAAAGTTGTGTACTTTTTCACAAACACAAAATAACTAAACTCTGAAATGAACGGGTATATTTAAATAAAGATGGGAACTGTCTAGTGTGAGGTAAGCTTATGTACAGTACATACAAAATTTAGTGCACTTACTAATTATTACATATTAAATGTCCTTTGATGAGCATGAGCAGCATGAAGTTTCTTTGCACTTAAAAAATTATCTCCCTTCCTCTAGTTTTTTCTCGCGTGTTTTGTAAGGTAAAAAATTAAAAGCAAATGATGATTATGATGACAATGACGATATAAATAATAAAGTCTCATGTATAAGATGTCTGAATGATTGCTTGTGTTATATATTACAATGTTGCAATGTGTACAACAACACAGAAGTCTTCACTTTCACACTAAAGTATTCAAAAAAAAAATTTATCATTTCAGTAAAAGTCAGGTGTTAGAGTTCACGTGGCGTAGGTCACTGGTTAGAAAGAAAGCACCACAGTGTCATCTGCAGTCACTTAATTAATTCTTGATTAGCAAGTGGCCGACTTGAGAAAATGTCAGCAAGTGTGGGCGAAGAGAGAAACCGCCATTAAGTACAGACGACTACGACTGGTGTCACAGGAGGCTTTATGATGGTGCATGTTCTGGAGACGAACCAAGATGCTGCTGGGAAACGTTCATGTAGATGTCGCCATCTTCAGTGGCGGCAGTGATGGTGGAGGTCGAGGTGACGGTCATGGTGGGGTCAGTGGTGGTGGTGGTGTCGACGTGGTGGTGTGGTGGAGATTGTCGTGTCGTCTGCTTCATCAGAAGACTTTCTGGTGTCTAGATTTGCAACTTTTTAAAGGATTTTGTAAACGTGTCTGAAAAAGATGATTTTTTAAACCACAGAAAGTCAATAAGAACGTAAAATTTAAACTAGAAAAAGAAGACGTTTTCGTATAAATAATAATGACTATTTCTACAAACAACAATGCTTAGTTATACAAATAACTGCTTATTTATACAAACAACATGGCTTCTATATTGATATGTACATGATATTTCGACAGGTTTTAGCTCCAGAATGAACAAACAAGCGAGGGAGCCCTAGAAGAAGACAAAATACAAAATATCAAAACCAATAAAGGGAATCGAATGAAAATACTTCAAGCACTACCATATAAGTATCTTTGCTATGTAAATATCTTTTGACATATAAATTTTACGAAATATGGCAATTCTGAGATATCAGAATTAGTTTTGGCTTATTGTTTCAACTTGTTGAAGTGACAATTGAATTTTTTTTAGAATTAAATGGCCTTTCTTGACTCCCAGTGACAAGAGAGTGTAAGCATGGTGAAGTTCCAGAAAAGAAGGAGAGGAATCATTTACAATGCTTATAAGGTTGGAGCCTTTGCTGCCAAATGCATTACAACGTTGTTTAGCACCCCAACGCTGACCATGTGACAGAAGCTGCTCTGATTGTCGTTCCTGACTCTGGAGTTGCTCCCCTTCATTATCAACCTCACGCTCATGAAGTGTCTTGAAACAGAAGCCTGTCACCATTGTTAAAAACGTTTTTTCAGTGAAAGAAACTGCACAAACGCATGCATTTAGCTTTTTAAATACTACCAATACTACTAGTAATGCAATATTACTACAATCATACTAACCCCTGCAATCTACTACAGCACTTCACTTACTGTTTGTATTGTTTGTAGTGTTGCACAAATCATTCACAAGCAGTAAGGTAGGGGATGTGTTAGGCCATCTGATACAAAATCTTTCAGACACACATCTCAATAGCACACAAAAATCAGAGAGAAGTAAAAGATAATAAAGGAAAAAGGCATGAGCGAGAAAGAGATAGACAAGACGATTGAAGACATAAGGCGCGAGCGAAGGAGAGATAAAGATATATGATTAGAGATATAAAAAGAAAAAAAAAGCTATAGAGCTGGAAGCTAAAAAAAGACCACAAAAACAAACAAAGCAGTGACTACCTTAAAGTGACCAAACCTTTATTTGTAGGGAATTGTTGAAGATTTCTTGAGACGAACTTAGGGTATTGCCATATTGCTATAACTGATGTGATGGCGATGACAATGATGATGAGTGAGATGGTTATGATGGCCGTGGAGACAGTGTTATTAGAAGATAGCTGTTCCATTTCACTCTCTTTAGCACTACCTTGAACAGGAGATTGAACACGTGGTTTAATAATAAGAATTTTCTTAAAACAAAAACATATTATTGAGTATAAATGGTTTATAAGTGAGTACTCTTTTTTGCCACACCTTTTCTACAATAAATTACTTGCTGATTCTCACCAGAACAACTGCACTCCTATATTAGTTTGCAGTACGTCTGTTTTTTAATGCTATGAAGCTAAATGAATTTTGAATCACATGGTATAAGTTTAAGGTATAATATTCCTCTCAATTTTTCTGTGATTGTACATTTACAATGCGCACAATTATAGTGCTTGAGTATGAAAAATTTATTTTTTCATTGAAAACTTCTATTACTTAATATTAATGTTAATCTTTCAGTCAAGAATACTGATTTATTCATTCACGGAAACATGTTACAAATAAAATTTGTCGGTGGTTCACTATTTACAACTTGCAAAGAGTAAGTCAGTTTCTGAAGAAGATATGAACAATAAAATAAAAAATATATTATAGGACTTAACAGAAAGAAGAACAATTAGTAATGAAAGAGAGAAGAGTGACAAAAACGAATCAAATTGAAAAAAAGCAAAGAACGGAAATTCTGACAGATGTGATTATACAATACTCACTCTGGGATGAAGACAAGGTCGAGATACCCGACCAGTGAGGGAAGAATCGGGATCTGAAACTAATTGACAAAACTCTAATTATTGTTCTCCGCAAACCTTTTTTAATTAAAATAAGCTTGTTTATTTTTGTGACAAACTTTTTTGTTTATTATAGCAGCCTTGTTTAAAATGTCAGAAAGAAGCGTGTTTAAAATGCAGTACCAATAATTATTGTTGGTTGTACTGACTAAAGCATATTATGAGAGGGTTATAAGGTTCATGGCATTTTGATTTTGTATTTTATAAGAAATTCGTTGACTTCCATTGCACATTTTTTTAATGATAGACAGATATAGGTTATTGGCTAATATTTTGCTACTATTTTAAATGTCGAGTTGATTGGACTTTCTACAGTGTGTGGCAGCTTGCATGAAGACATACCGAGGACGGTCACGTGGACTGTACTGTCTGCGTGATCCCAGACTTGGAAAATCCACAATCCGCTGTCACCGTGTAGGAAGATTTTATTCAGACTGAAAGCACCGCCATTCTCTCCAAGACATCGGCAAATGTTGTTGGTACTGTTACAACTTTTTTTCGAGTAAGACACGATACATTTCGTGTCGTAAGTTTCTGTGTTCGAGGCCTTGTGCCGAACGTAAATTACTCTTTTTCTTGTGTCTTCACCTGAGGTTTGAACATAGAACTTGATTTCTGACCTTTCGCCCGAACGAAAATGAAAGCTGGTCTTATTTCCTTCAATGTGTAAGGGGAGGCAGCCTGATAGAAAAAAAAAAGAAAATTATTTGACAGACGATATTGTTACACATATAAATCCTGTGTCGTCTAAAGTATTGCAGTCCACTGTCCTTTCTACAATGTGATTCTTCTGGAAACTGAGCATTTTCGTGATTTATATGCAACATTTTTTTCTGAAATGCTTTGACATGGACTGAAAAGTCTTAGTATGGTGAGCTTTACTCTCCGTCTGTTGAACTAAAAATGATTCTTGCATTTTTCGGTAACATTTAACAATTGGTGGTTTGAATATTCTGCGTGTGACCTTATCTCCATAACATTACTTGTTTATTGTATTTTATTGGACGATTATTATGTGATCATTGTATGATTACTATTCACATAAACAGGTGAGCCATTCAACTAAGTATTCAACTATCTCTTCGCATTTATGGACACACAAATTCACATAGTAGAAATAGAATAACAAAACAAAAAAAATGTACAGATTAATATTCATATTTTGTTTATTGTTTTGAAGGGGAGTCCTCTTCAGATATAACAATCAACAAATTTATTCTTACGGAAGAATTGTCAATTGTTTGCTGTTTTTTTCTCCATTTGCGGAAATCTATTTCATTTTTCGCTCTATATTTCCAATCTTCTGCCAAATAGAAAAAAATACTCCCTTGCACAGCACTCCATTCTGCTCACTCACATCCAACCCAACCGATTGATTACAACAGATTGATATACATAAAGATAACTATCTATTTTCAGTCATAAAAGGAAGCACTCATCCAACACATTACGAAGTATATACCAAATCAGGAAAATAAACTATAAATGGAAAACAGAGAGATGGCAGACTTTCTTTTGTAAACAGCAGGCTTGCATCAACCATAAGAATTTGATGTGATATTAATTTAGTGAGATGTGAATTTGGTGTAAATATCTTTATCTTAGTAAATGGAACTCAGTCCTACCTGACAATTGAAAGCACGAAGCCGAGAAGATCGCAAGAAAGTATTAAAGCCATGCTGTTCAGTTTCAAACAAAACTCAAAAGAAAATAAATCTGAATTTTTTTTCGAACACCTGGACGTCGAATAACTCAGGTAAGAAGTTCGCAACCGGAATAAATCCCTTGTCTTGAGGTGGTAATTAACTTGATTGCTCTCTTCTCAATTAACAGGAACAGTGTGTCAATCTGTCCCTGAACTGTGATGTGACTGTCGTGATGTCTGTATTTTCCGTCCAGTGTATTTCCTGATGTCAACGGAAGCATTTTTACCGCCGAAACGAAAGTAATTGTTTCCAAACATGGTTTGTAGTCACCATGACATCTCTTAACAAGACATCTGTTGTTAGTGAGAAGTAAAAAAAAATTTTTTACATAAAATTGTGTAAGGGAAAACAATGACTGTTGGGAAAGGTAATAAGAATACCAAACTATTTGCTGACCATGCATAAAGAAAGTGGGTAACAAAAGAATAGGGCGAAAGCACAAAGAAATACCTCAGGATGGGTTGTCTGCGTTTGTTACACACACACACACACACAAATAATATCCAATAATCATCATTTCATTTAGACGCTCAGTGTATTCTCTTGTCTTCGGACTTCCACATTTTGTATTTTGTTTTCGTCTTATAAGTATAAATAAAAGTCTGTACACTTTTTAACATTGAGGGGCACACCGTATATTTTGTTTTTCATAGAAGTGCATTTTATGTTTATTAAACCATTTGGTTAAATGGGGATTTTTTTCTTTGTCACAATAATAGATTACTTTTTTTCATGCCAAACAACTTTTTCACAATGATGATTGGTGTTTAAAAGTTCTTGCAAACACGAGCAATGTTTTATTAAAATGATTAATGCACATGACATATAAATCAAAAGAGATGTACAATAAACGAGCAAGCAGCTAGAACACTGTACAAAACAAAGTTAAATAGAACTAGTAGTCATATCTTTCGTACAATAGACTTTGACAGACTTAGTCCTCGTATGTCATCAGACACCACAGCGACACCAAGGGGAGAAACAAGTCAAACACATTGTTGGTGTTGTGGTCGTCGTCGGTGAAGGGAATGGGAGTGTGGATGCGGTGTTGGTGCTGATGCTGGTGGTGGAGGAGCTCCTGGTGGCTGTTTGCGTCTGTCCTGAAATTGAATTTGCGGGTTGACAGCTTAGAAGATTGTTTAGGTTATTTGTCTAAATGTATATGAAACAGCAATATCTGATCAGGATGCACTTTACATCCCAGTCATACTAGCTTACTCGAAAACAACATGGACGCACAAATCCCTACCACAAACCCGCTCTCTCTCTCTCTCTCACACACACACAAATAAAATAAGAGAATGTGCAGGAAGGACTATGAGAGAAACGAGGGTTTAGTCAAACATGGATGAGAAGATAAAGTGCACTAGCCATCAGGTTATGGGACACGAACTCGGTTTCTTTTTGTAGTCCACACATCAACCATAAAAACCCTGAGCTGTGAAAACTAATGATAAAATTCTCTACTAGCCTGATGCTTGAAGGTGGACTATCTGTCGTATGTCTGTATTCCACACGTCAAGGACCCAGTCACCGCTGTCTTGCATCTGAAATGTCTCATCAGTTTGTGAACTAAACCGCCCACCAGAAAGAGAAACGGAGCAGTTGCAGTCCCCATGCGTCCTTCTACATGAGATTCGTCTCATTATAAGTTTACACGGATTCCGCCAATGGCCCTGTTTCATTCTTGTACACATACATCCGTGTGTCGTCAGTTTTGGAAGCGTTAATAAGATAAAAAATATAATGTAACGGAGATCCTGGCTGGTATGTGAATTCTGTTTGATTGTCTTTTATTTCCAGTGATAAACAGTCACCTGCAACAATAAACAGCCAAATTTATTTTCAAACAAAAAGCCGAATTCACACGGAGTATTTCGCTCTGGCAGACAGAAAGATGAAAGAACAGGCACATAAAACGATAAATACCAACCAATTTTTCCACAGAATGACATTGTCATTGAAAGTTTAGATGTGAAACTATTTCGATATTTATAAGCAATTCTGCCATATCAGCTGCCAAAAGCAGGGGTAGTTTCTGCTTCTTATTACGAAGAAGAGATATAAATATATGACCAACAATCGTCATTGTCTCGTAAAAAGATTTGGCTGTTGTACCAAAGTAACCCTCTATGCTAAAAATATAATTTATTGACTCCACAAATCGTTACTTCTATTGAAAATACATTCTTGACACTTTTGTTACTCTGATAATTAGATAAATTAACACTTAATGAAACCCTCGACTGGCAAACAAAGCATTCTTAAGCTTATAATTTAAAAAAAACCTTTGGCAAAATAAAAGCTGTTTTTTAAACGATGTGTTTAGAGTTATTAGCAACAAAAAAAGGTCTTAAACTTAGTGAAGAAAAGTTCTTACCTGTACATGGAAAGCAGCACAAAACAAACACAAACAATGTGATAGAATATCCTCCCCAACACATTCTGACAGTCCATGGTGTGTGGACGAGATCGAGGGAAAGGTTGACATCAACTTCAAGTCATTAAAACATTTGACAGACTTGGAACACAAAGGGCAGAAGAGAAGTGGGCCAGACATTAAAGCTCTCTATTGTCTCCGGTTGTGAAGCTCTTCCTTCCTCGTCGGGGATAAAACACTGCACGAGTCCACATCCCACAGCAAGGTCAAAGGTTGAGTTAGTTTGGTTATCCTATGATATTGATTTTTTAATGGTCATTTGTGTGCCCACACCATCTCCAACCAACCCAACATCAGACATTTTAAAACTTTGTGTGTTTTGTGACAAGGGAACACAGAGAGAAAAAGATGAGAGAGATGTTTATCGCACTAAAGGGACAGGACCTTCTGAAGCATGCAAGCCACCCAACAGCCCCAGAAATGAGCTAACCCCCAAACACCATTAAACATCTCTCGACAGATGTTCTTCACAATACAGAAGATTGTGGGAAGTAGCCATCATAAACAAATGCGATACTTAAATGGTTTTAGCTTCACCCAGTAGATGGAGCTTGATTTCCTGTTCATAAGCGATGAGGAGGTCGAGAGATAATCATTTAGACTTCGTGGGAAGGTTTCGATTTGAGAGAAAATCTTATCGCGAGTGCTGGAAAAATGAATCAGTGATTGTGGTGTGGAAAACTTTGTTCTTCAGGGTCTAAAACTACATTCAGGCTTCGACAACTTTGGGAGGACATTACTGGTTAACTCTGTACTTTAATTGTGTTTTATAAATATTCAGGGTGTAGCTTTATTTGACATTGTGAAATCTTTGTCCAAGTAAAGCCATATGTGATGGCTATATTACATAATCGGGAATGACAGCCAGCCCCCTGTAAACAAAGTATACCTACAATGTGCACAGAATGTACCAGCCTGCCGAACGAGAGCCCGAACCAAAGGACAGTCAGACTCGTCGTGTCAGATCTGCAGAGCCATGTGAAAGCCATAGAAGAGATGATAGACAAAGGACACAGAAAGAAAACAAGGGATAAAAAGAAGAGGAATGAGAGAAAAAAAGAAATTTTAAAGAAATTAAATCAAGTGAGCACAAATGAGTAAACAGAGTTTATTGACAAGACTCTCACCATTGTGAGTCATACGGAAATAGTAAAAACAGTGTTTCATTAATACATTTATAGTTAATATTGAACTTTTAACTTTAATATTTATTACACTTAAATATTTTATCAAATAGAATGTATTACACAATTAAATACATTTCATTATATTATTGCATTACCTTATTGAATATACATTATTTTTACGAAAAATCTTATTTGTATATTAAAATTAATAAATGATATTTTTCAATAACAAAAGGCTTTCTTAAGCCGAGGTGACCTAAAACAACAGAAGTCTTTCATCGCAGGTCACTTTTGTAGGAGAATGTGTTACTGAGGTTCATCGTCAAGCTTTTCGTCTTTGTCCTTTGACTTCCTGTGCTGCCCTGCGGCGATGATCCTTCTCGATGCTTCTCGTGTATTAGCGAGAGACTAGAACCCACAGGCTCGCTTATGGTGCTGGTGGTGGTGGTGGTGGTTGTGATGCTTGGGAAGGTGTAGCCATGGTGACAAGGTGGATGCCAGTTGTGCCGTTAGACTTAATGAAGTCAATTGTCGTCACTTTCATTAAGGAATCTCGAAGCATTTCTGCTAAAAATTAAAAATGAAAAGAAATTTTATCACAATAAAAAATCTTCAGCTCTCCATGATCAATATCTTTTCAATAAGGCGATGACAATAAGCTTTAACCAGTAGACAGCCATGTTTATATGTTCAGTCAGTAAACTAGTATTATTGTTTGTTGTAAATTAAAGCTTATAAATTATATACATTTAAGGATAGATGTACTCTCAGCAGCTTTTAGAGCACAAAGTACAGAAAACATAATGCACTCACATAGAAATCCTAATCAGGTCCTCAACGGGTTCTGAGTCCTGATCGAGCTTTTTAGTTTGTTGGAGAGGATGTACGATAAATGTTGTTAGGTGAATGTTGTAATTGATAAATGTTTTGGTCTCTATGTAAACTTAACTGTACAGAAACGGCTTAAATGCACATATTAAATGAGCTTACAGCGGTGTAAACTGTCCACACTGCTCGCGCCTGGTTGGTCAGCTGACGGCCCAGTAGGTGGCAAAGTGGATCCTAAACTCTGATCTTCACAAAGACTTTGTTGCACCTCACCAGGAGTACTATACTCATTCACTTCCCCAGAACTGATGTGTGTTAACGGGTTACTTTGTCCTGAAAATCGCAAACCTAAATGTGATAATCTATGAAATGGCCATTGTCAAGTCCACCTTTGTTTGCACCAAACGAAAAAACAATAGTTAATGTCTTCAAACACAATCCCTAGTAATGGAAAAAAATCATACTTGCTCCTCCTCTGAGAATCCGTTGAGTTATCTTCTTTGTTAGAATCCTGGTAACGACACCAAAGGACCACTACAGCTGTAACGGCGATGATGATGACAAGGACAGTGAACGATGATGGCTGCTATAGACCGGGTGTTGCTTCGGCTGGAAGGTGTGGAGGATGCCATTAGTGATGGATCTGTGGTCTCATGTCCTTGTAAAGAAGTGTTGTTCTGCATTGGTTCTTTGCTGTCTTTGCACAGAAAAGATACAGACGGACACACATGCACGCACACAACATAGACACAAACATGTTAATGAAGGAAAAAGTTATTTCAAAGGATCCCAAAGTCCAGATCAGTTTTCCATGCAATGTTCTATTCCATCTCTGACCTTATAAATGCATCTGTATCGCTTTATCCTACAACATTCAGCATCCATCACCAAACTAGCTATCTAGTATTGCAGCACATCATGAAATTAGACGGGGTTGAATTCGCCTTAAAGCAAACTACAAAGATAATTAAAACTAAAGGAAGTAAGTTTTCGCATTTCAATAACAAAGTAATAAGAAGTGCTTTTAAAGAGTAAACTGGGTGATAAAGAAAATTCCAGAAAGAAACCTGACAGCCTGCAGATAAAAGTTCCAGAGAAATTAGTGTGATGACGACAAGATTTCAATTTATGACCCGTAGTCTCTCTTAATGTGCTAGCTTCCAGGCGGAGGAGCACACACTGTAACATTACTTTAGGTACCTGAGCCCAGACCATAATGTCTTGAAATTTTTTCGACATATTATTATACAATAAAGGACGCACCGTGAACTTTGACCCTGACAGTCTGGGACTCGTTGTGCTGTGAAATGCTCTGGAATTTCCACACCCCACTATCGGACTGTAGAAAAGTTTTCTTTAAACTGAAGACATTTCTCGAGGAGTTTTGTGCAGGACAGATGCAGATGTCGCTAGTAGTATTACAGCCTGTTGCTGACTGGGTCAGGGTGCATTTTATCTCAAACCTCTTTGTGTTTTCGGGTTTGTGAGAGACACTAATGCGAACATCTTTACCATCGTGATTTTCGTCGTTAACGTAGAACTGAATTTCCGATGTAACATTAAGACCAAAACTGGTCTCATTTCCTTGAATGTACAAGACCAGAGAACCTGAAAGACATGTTAAGGAAATAAATGTAATTGGTGAGAAAACATTGTAAAAAAGAATTTTATTAACCTTTCTTTTTACTTTTATATTTCTAGCAAAACATTCACTATGAAGCAAGGAAAAGATCTTATTTCACCAAAAAAAGCTTTTCTACAACGAATGATTTTTTCTGACTAAATATAACGGTCACCAGGCGCAACCCTACATCGAAAAAAAGTAAAATATAGGGATATTGAAAAAAAAAACTTCAGATTTACAGAGAGATGAAAATAAGTAACATTGTGTGTAAACTTAAAAAATCTTCTCAGATATAAATATTTGTTACAATTTAGAAAAGTATGTCTTTAACCCCTTTTATTCTAAACAAAAGAAGAAATACTGTAACAAATAAATGGAAGAATTCCGACAAACAGATAGAATTAAGGTGGCTTACTGACACAAAGTTACATGTTAATAACGAAGGAACAGAAAATAGAATATTGTCCTACCTGACAACTGCAGACAAGAAGCCAAAAAGATGGGGAAGAACCTGAGAACCATGCTGTGCTAAAGAAAATCGGAGCACAAACATTTGTATAAACTTTTCATCTTTTTGCTAAAACATTTGCTAAGAGTCATTTCTTTCTTGTAATTTTTTTTCAAATAAACAATTTATTCATATTTTTTTATCTGACACAAAGAAAAACAATAAAAAGGATTTCACCTCATATAGAAAATATAAAACAAATATATTTGAAATCACAGTCTTGGACATCCCAGCTGACAGTTCCTATCATTTCAATAGTCATAAACACTTTGTTGGTCACAGTTACTTCCTGTAACACATAGGAGATGACAGAGTTTGTGTTTTTCCAGTGTTTGTCAGACAACTGCTACGTGCTCACTATGTCCGTGAAGTCATGGTGTTGTACACTCCTGTGATGTTAATGTGTTTCCTGCCTTAATGTGACTAGGAAGACAATAAAATCTTCCTCGTACACTTAGACTTAACCTTTCAATATGAGAAAGTGAAAAGAATTAAATTTTTAAACATACGAATACTTCCTAACTAAAAAAAACAAAAAACAAAATTAATAAAATAAAAATAAAAAACTGCAAAACGAATAAAGAAAGAAAACCGAGAAAGTTAAGGAAAACAGAACAAGAGAGAAAGAGAGAGAGAGAGAAATCGTGAGGAAAGGAAGAAAAACTAACTGACATTGCTCATTGCTTCATTGATGAAGTCATACGTCATCTGACATGATGCTACAACACCATACCTTAAGAAACATTATATAATCTGTAATGTCTTTCAAAACTGTCCATAACAACAGACACCACATGTTGTGTACTACAGACAACTAACCACAGGCAGGACCATAAATATTTGACAAACCAAAGCTATTTGTTAACTTATTTGACATTATCAAAGCTGTCAGTGAACTTATAATTAGATAAGAATGTATATATATATATAGGTGAGGTAATGGCTGTCGTTGCCCAAATCTTTGTGTAAGGCAACCTAACTCTAGACTTCTATCCCACCAATAGGTAAACTACTTGATACATTATTGTATTTTTCACAACAAATTATCAGCACTTGATTTGGTATTTTCGGACAAAACTCAGATAAGTTTTAGTTTTAAAAATATCAGTTAAAACTTGCCTTTACTACTAACCCTAGTACTCCCAGTACTGATAACTTACTTGCGGGTAGCTACGACCGTAGTAACAAAGCAGTTTTGACAAGGAAATAGATAAAAGTGACCTACCTTTTGGGAACTCTTGCCAGTTGTTCAGCGGGTAACAATAGAAAATAATCGGCGAGAATCGAAGAGCGATGGAGAGAGACTTTATCTGATTTTATCTGGGTGAGAGATATTTTCGTGTCGATGTCTGCATGTATCTGAGTGCAGTGTACTTCAATGATGGATGTTGCAAGTGTTGTGCTTCCACTTTCTCTCATGTGTGCACCTGCTACATACTTTAGAAATATCGGATATTAATTTCCCTATATTGTAAATAGATGTAGGACATCGGTGATATGGCGATTATATAATTTATCTTAATTTTAAGTGGTTTGATTGTCTTCCCTTTTTTAGGCTTGTAGAAAATTCTCTCCTTATATGTCCAGAAAAAAGGGGATCACGAATAGAGAATACATTCGTGAAAATACAAATCATTTATTGTAGATATCCATCAAAATATTTGTATCAAATGAGGAAGCGATAGTTAAAGTATTGTTTCGCAATACCTCGTAGTAGGAAAATGAAAGAAAAAGATCATACTTGTTCTTTCCAATGAGAATGCGTTGTGTTACTTTTGCCTGCCGCCTGATGCGACACCATACGACCACCACTGTTGTCATGGCGATGCTAATGACGAGAGGAGTAACGATAAAACTGATTACAGTGAATGAGATGGAGTATTGTCTTCGTCGGAAGGTGAGGAGGGCATCATTAGTGATACCTCCGTGCTCTCTTGTTCTTGTAAAAAAGTATTGGTTTGTTTCATCATGATGGCTTTGGACAGAAAGGATACAGACGGACGCACACATGCACGCACACAACATGCACATAAACATGTTAATGCATGAAAATGTTATTCCAAATGATTCCAAAGTCTAAATCAGTTTTTTTATGTATGTCGTATTCTATCTATGACAGTAAAAATGTTTCTATTCCTTTATTTTGGAAGTAGCGATTTAACGTATTTTTGTCTCCAAGAGATATGAGCCATTCAAGATTTGATACACACATATCTTATTTGGATATATCAGAAAAAACACAAAAACCAAAACATTAAATAAAAGAACAAACCTTTAAAGATTTGTGACTTAAATGACTTAAGTTGCTACAAAGATAATTACAACTACAGAAAGTAAGTAGTCTGCTTAAAACAAAGTAATAAGAAGTGTTTTTAAAGAGTAAACTGGGTGATAAGGGAATTTCTAGAAAGAAACCCTGACAGCCTGCAGATAACAATTCCAGAGAAATTAATTGTGATGAGGACAAAGTTTTTTTGTGAACCGTCACATGTCTTAATATTTATTAAATAGATTAGCTTCAAGACGTAGCTACAAGGAGGAGCACACACACACACACTGTAACATTATTTTAAGTACCTGAGCCGACACCATAATGTCTTCAAACATTTCGGCATTAAATAATAAAGGACGCACCGTGAACTTTAACCTTGACTATCTTGGACTCATTGCAATGTGAAAAGCTCTGGAACCTCCACACCCCAGTATCGGTCTGTAGAAAAGTTTTCTTTAAACTGAAGACATTTCTCGATGAGTTGTGTTCAGGACAGATGCAGATGTCGCTAGTTGTATTACAGCCTGTTGCTGACTGGGTCAGGATGCATTTCATGTGCGATGTCTTTGTGTCCTCGGGTCGGTGAGAGACACTAATGCGAACTTCTTTGCCATCGTGATTTTCGTCGTTAACGTAGAACTTGATTTCTGATGTAACTCCAAGACGGAAGTCAAAACTGGTTTCATTTCCTTGAATGTACAAGACCAGAGAACCTGATAGACATATTCAAGAAATCAATTTAATTGGGAAGAAAACATTGAAAAAAAGAATTTTATTAGCCTTCTTTTTACTTTGATATTTCTAGCAAAGAAAACACTATGAAGCAATGCAAAACTTATTTCACCCCAAAACACCCCGAAAAGCATTTCTGCAATCGGTGAATTTTTTTCTGACTCAGTATACTGGTCACCTGGCGCAGCTCTATATCCAAAAATAATGTAAAACAGGGATATTGAAAAACACTTCACATTTATAGAGATATGAACATAACTAACATTGTGTGTAAACTTAACAAAATCTCCTCAGACATTAATGATTGTTACAATTCAGAAATGTTTTTTCTTTAACTAACCACTGTATTATAAACAAAAGAAGAAACACTATCAAAAATTAAATGGAAGAATACCAAATAACAGCTAGAATGTAAGTGGCTTTCTGACACAAAGTTACATTTAAGCTAGATGTTAATGACAAAGGAGCAGAAATGGAATATTGTCCTACCTGATAACTGCAGACAAGAGGCCAAAAAGATGGGGAAGAATCTTAGAACCATGCTGTTCTAAAGAAATCGAAGCACAAACATTTGTAAAAACTTTTCAGCTCCAACTGTAATCCACTAAACTACGGCAATCAGAAATTTTCAACCCGACCTAACCTAAAACATTTGCCTAAAGTCATTTATTTGTTGTAATTTGTTAATCAAACAATTTGTTCATCTTTTTTCTCTTTCGAAAAGAAAAAAAAAATAAAAGGATATCACCTAATCGTAGAAAATATAAAAAAAATTTTTAAATCACGGACTTGGACGTTCCAACTGACAGTTGCTATCATTTCAAGTCATAAACACTTTGTTGGTCACAGTTACTTCCTGTAAGAAATAGATGATAGAGAAGACAGAAGGCGAATAGTAACATAAGGTCTCGATGTCTTCTGTGTGCTTCTCGATTCAGTGTGTTTCCAGTGTTTGTCAGACAACTGCTACGTGGTCACTACGTCCGTGAAGCATGGTGTTGTACACTCCTGTTATGTTAATAAGTTCCGTGTCTTACTGTTCCGAGGAAGGAGATAAAATCTTCCTCGTACACTTACATTTAACCTTTCATCACGACAAAGTGCGAAGAATGCTACAGGAACTCTTAAAGATAGAATATTTCCTAACTGATGAAGATGATGATGATAATAACAACAACAATAATAAAAAACTGAAAACGGTAAAGTGTCAGAATATTTCAACCCAAATGAAAATCATTTATTTCTTGTAAATTTTTTTTAAATGAACGATTTATTCTTTTCTTGTGCCATGCACAAGAAATCAAGGAAAGGATGTTACCTTATTATAGTAAATATTAACAGGAAATATTGTTTCTTCTCATGAGAAACGTTCGACGTGCCAGCTGACAGTATTTATCACATCAACTGTAATAAACACTGTGTTTGTCACAGTTATTTCCTGTAAAATATAGGAAATTATTTAAAAGATAGAGAAGACAGACGATTAGTGAAAACCTAAAGTCTCGATATCTTGTGTCAGCTTCTCTGTTCCGTGTTCCTCCAATGTTTGTCCGACAGCTGCTACGTGTTTACGTGTTTTACTACGTTTGTGCTACTCGGTGTTGTTCTGTCCTGGGATGTTAATGTGCTTCGTGGGTTAATGTCAACAGGAAGTGGATAAAGTCTTCTTCATTCGCTTTACTTAAGCCTTTCAAAGTGAAAGCAATACTAAAGTAAATTTTCAAGGAGAGAAGAATGCTGTCCGATTGAAAATAAAGAAACGAAAAAAGGAGAATAAAAAGGAGGGAAAACGAAGACGATAAGTGAGTGAAAAAGGAGAAAAAGAGCTTGTGTGTGTGTGTGCGGAAAGTAAGAAAAACGAATGAAATTTTGTTTATTGATCAAAGTGATTTGCCATCAGATATTGTACTTCAAGACGATACCATAAGATACATGTTTAAGCTAATGCGTAATTACTATACCCCCCGAAAAAACAACAACAAAACAACAACAACACTGCTGTCATACAAATAAGCAACACTTTAAGAAAAAACAGTTTTCTTCCACCGTAACAAAAAAAAAAACAACAAAAAACAAGACGATTATTTTGTTTAACAAGAAAAAGGGTCAGAGATAGCTGCTGCTAAATTTTCTCATTTCGTCGTATTTTTTTCTTCTATTTTTTTCACGGAAAGGTCACGTGAGTGACTGTTGTTCGCGTTCACTTATTTTTTTTAAAATTCAGTTTAAGATCTTTGCAGCAGACATTAGAGTTGAGGTGGCAGCCATTGTTCTTTACAGTCTGGAGACACTCTTGCTCCCCGTGGCTTTGGTGGAGGAGCTGGTGGTGATGCTTTAGGTGACGATACCGGTAGTGGTGGTGGTTTGATTGGTGCGCCTGGTGTTGGTGGTGGTTTGGGTGGCGTTGGTGCTGGTAATGGAGGTTCTGGTGCTGGTGATCTTCGTGGTAGCACTGGTGTTGATTCACGTGGCGGCAGTAGAGGTACCTGGTGTGGTTTGTGCTCTACAGCGGGTTTGCTGGTTGTCTGTGTTTCTGGTGAACTTACTTGAGTGCGAGGTGGTACTGTGGGAGGTGACAACTCTTTAACCCTTGACATCAGGTCAACAGGTTTCATTGTTGTTGCCTGTTCCTGCAGTAATCTCCCTTCTGATTGTCCTATAGGAGGTTCTAGTGATAATTGTTCAGGTTTTAGAAGCTTAGGCGGCAGTTCTGGTGGTGATGGAGCTGTTTCTGACTCCTTTGCTGGCGGGTCCAGACCAAGTAGTGGCTGTAGTAGCGTGGACGATTTTAAAGGTTTCAATGCTTGTGGTCTTTGTCGCCCTGAGGCTGCCGGTGATGCTGGTTGAGATTCTCGTGTTTTGGGCGGTAGTGGTGGTGTCGGTGGTGCGGATGCTGGCAATGATTCGCTTGATGGAGGATCCAGACCGAGCAGTGAAGGTGGCGAGGGTTTTTCTGACTGCTTTGATACTTGTAATAATTGTTGTTGTCCTTCTGTCGGTATAGGTTGTTCATCTGATGTTGGTTTTGGTGGTGGTGGTGGAACAGATGCTTTTGGTGCTTTTGGTGATTGTTGTAGTGGTAGTGTCGGTGGTGATGGTGGCTTTAGCCTAGGTCGTGGTGCTGGTGGTGGTGTTGGTGTCGTATCTACTGTTTGTTGTGATGATGATGATGATGATGATGATGATGATGATGATGATGATGATGATGATGATGACGTAGTGGTTTCCTTGATGATGTCCGCTTCAGTCTCATCGTGCTTTTGGTTGACAAAGGCTACATCTTCCTTCAAGGAACCTGAAAAAGTGAGGATTGAAGCCATTGCATTACTTTCGTAAGATACACACAATTTATAATCAAATTGAACTTTATTGTTAAATTTCGAAGCAAAAAAATTTACTGATTCGCATATCAAACTCTCTCTCTCTTTTCTCTCTCACACACACACCGCCACACACACAATTTCTAACACACATGGCACACTACACACAACTCTCTTACACATACTCCCTCTTCGTCTCTCTCTCTCACACACACACCTTCACCCACAAACACTCTCTCTTACACATTACACACCACACACACACACATATGAGACAAACAGGTGGAGGGACATAAGCTATCACATTACCATCTCTCGAACTCTGGGCGTCGTCTGAATCCTGTTGAGAAACATCCTCTTCGGCTGGACGTCGGTCACGTGACACGGAGCTTTGTGAACTTCGAGCACTTGAAACGGGAAGCTGTCCTTGCCGCAAGCCTTAGAATCATGTGACTCAAAATATTACAAACGATACAAAATTGTACAAAATAAGGAAAAGGTAATGTATAATGAAGGTGCATTGAGGGAGACCCCTGTTGTGCAGAATCAAAACTAAAGTCTCACTCACTCACTCACTCACTCACTCACTCACTCACTCACTCACTCACTCACTCACTCACTCACTCACTCACTCACTCACTCACTCACTCACTCACTCACTCACTCACTCACTCACTCACTCACTCACTCACTCACTCACTCACTCACTCACTCACTCACTCACTCACTCACTCACTCACTCACTCACTCACTCACTCACTCACTCACTCACTCACTCACTCACTCACTCACTCACTCACTCACTCACTCACTCACTCACTCACTCACTCACTCACTCACTCACTCACTCAGGGAGGGATAGAATGAACCAGTCGTACCTCTGCTTTTCATGAAAAGACAACAGACGTTTCTCATCAGAAAACGCGGACCACACAATACGGCGATGATCGACGAGACAGCGATGACTATGATAAGAGCGGCAATGACTATGATGGCTATCGAGACGAAGTCACCTCTGCGATGTAACTTGTCTGCAGAATTTTTTGTAGTTTCTGAAGTATTTTCGTGGAAGTGTTCGTAGTGTTTCCTGAATACAAGACAAACAGTTACACACGTGACCCACAATGCAACTCGCGTTATGGACGTTGTGTTGGTCTAGTGTCTTTGAGCTCAATGGAAAGAATTATTTGTAAACTGCCAGCCTCCTTTGGAGCTGATCGCATGGAAGTGGGTGATAAGTTTTACATAATCTGAAGATGGTCTTTTTATTTTTTTTTTATTTGCTTGGTGTGTCAGAAATGATGTTTAGTGATCGAGACTCACTTGTGATTATTTTATCTGTGATGGATGTCTCGTGACTGATATAATTTTGTCTTCTGCTTGTGGTCATCTTAACTGTTTACCATTTGAGGTTAATTTTACAAAGGGACTTTTGAGTTGGTCATATATAACTAGCTATTCAGAGCAAAGAATGCCAAGAATTTAACCTGCATACATCTATTTTATCCACCACCGGGGCAGAGTTATTTATTTATTTATACTATCGTTCATTGTTATACACTTAGACACATTTTTTTCTCTTCTTTAGCTGCCTGTGTGTGTGTAAAGAGTTATTGAATGAGATTACATGTGGAAACACGTGTGTGTATCTTCAATTCGAATAAAATATAAACTCCACTGACCTTGTACATTGATGTTGACATGTTTACTGATGTTTGTGTTCCATACTTCAAAGACCCACACGCCGCTGTCTTGGACACGAAACTGTTTTCTGAAAGATGAACTCCACTCGACCTTCCTTTGAAGTAGCTACACACTGGCAAGATCCAACATGTGTATCACATTTAGTCTGTGTCAGTAGAAGCTTGCAGGAAGAACTCTTGTTTTGTCCGTCTTTGAATACATACAGTCTAATTTCATCGGTAATGTTATTGACGTGGAAGATAATTTCTGACGTTGGACCTTCCAGAAATGTGAACGTTGGTAGTTCGTTCTGTATGTCCAATGAGAGGCATTCACCTGAAAAAAATAGCAGTTTCTCTTTCAAAACATCAATTACAACGTTCTTCCATGCACAAACAAGGTTCCATGATTTAACTTAAACTTTTGGTATAAACATGGGGGGACGGTTGCGGGATTAAATAAACACTTTATAAAGATGAAGTTGTTTTGAACGTATACTAAGAAAACAGGTACAGAATATGGAAGTTAGATTGTCATGGACTGGGTACCATGAACCACTTAATCTGCTATTCGAGGACTAGTGACTTAAAGATAAACATATTTAGCAGATGTTTCATTGGCTTTGATGCGTAAACCTACAATGTATGTACAATCATGACCTTTGCACTGCTGACCTTTCTCTGTACAATATAGTGTTTGTATATCTATATATTGAAAAAAGGATGGGGGATGGGATTTTGGAACATCAGTATCTTGGACTGAGATTCAGCAACTATTATAAAATTTGTTATGCATACATATTTTTATTCACTATTTCTTTCTTTCCTTTCTCTTTCGCTTGCATCTGTTGTACTCACAAAACATGTGACAAATACTTCGTGTAGTTTGTGTCACTTGACTGCCAACCTTCCTGAGAAATGACATCCATGTTAAAATGCAATTAGATTGTAAACTCGTTTATACGCACCTTTCATCAGGAATTGAGCAAACATAGTCACAAGCAGAATAATGAAGAATCTTTTTCGGTAAATTCTCTTAAAACACACCATTTCTGAAGGATGATCTACACAGCAAAAATTTATTATCTTAAAATTATGGTCCACGGAATCAAACACACCAAGACGTTTTAATTTGCAAAATGAGGAAAAGATTGAGTGTAGACAGCCTCGAAACATTTCCTGATCAGCTGCTTCGTGGTCATCACGATGACTTACACGAGTCAAATCACGGAACTAAACCAAACAATGTTGTTTGCTTTTTTGGGAAAAATTACAAACAAAATATTTCCTTTTTAAACTTACAGCGAAGTGAGTATCTGCTACTAACATTTTTCTTTACTGGCATAAGTCCTGGGTTGTCATCGGTTGTCATTTGAGCTGACAGGAAGGTTTTTGAAGGAAACAGTCTTAGGTTTTGGGTAAGGTTGAGAAATAGAGTATTGGATGAGAAATCCTGCAGACATCTTCTCTGATCCATTGTGTAAATAACATACACATAAAAACGCAGTCAAACATACATTTCCAGGTGTGTTGTTTACTTCTTCATATAGATGTTCACATAGAGACGAGCAGCCAAAAAAAAAAAAAAAACAGTGAGCGAAGATTTAAGTGCAGCAATCATGAAAAAGCAAATCAATGTATGTATGCCTGGCATATTCTACACGGTGAAACCCTTTTTAATGTCCAAACAATTGAACACTTATCGCAAGCCACATAGACTGACTCACTCGCACACATATGCCAAGTCTTTGCTGACTGTAACCGTCTCAGAAGGATGTGAACAAACCATCCAATGTAGCTAAGTAATTGAAAACCAATCTTGGGCTTCCAGCTCCTTGGCTACCACTGATTGGTAATTACTAAATGGTTCGGCCACTTGAACAGGGTTAGAATAGTGGCCTTCCTTCAGTCCTGCCGGTTGCTGACGTCGGCGTATTAGTCGTTCCTTGTCAGGGGAGGTAACTTTCCAGGCCCGACTTATCGTTAGCGAGCATCATCCGTTATGTTGTCTTTGCACTTTGGAAAGCTTACATGACCGAAGGACTGACATACTAGTTGTACCTATCTATACACTTAACTGACATCCTAAGACAAGTTTGACATGTCACAGCAAGATTGATCTTGTCATTATGATCCACTGATATGCTAATTAGTCCGAAAGGCCACATAGAATGTCAAACTTAAGAGGATTATTATAGAGACACTCAGACGCCTCTCTGGGGGACAAGTGTACTCAAGTCAATTGAATCCAATTCATGGATCGTCATTGCAGGAGATTGGAAACCATTGTGTTGGTTCAGCTGGAGGTTCTGGTGTTGCTGGTGGTGTAGGTGGTGGGTTGGTAGAGTCGCTGTTGGTGGTGTTGGTGGTTTGGATGACGATGCTGTTGCCAGTGGGTTTGGTGCTTCTTGTGTGTCTTCGAATGGCGGTGTCACCACTGATTCATCAGGCGATGGTAGAGACTCCACTGATGGCTTGGCCGTTTGTGCCGATAACTGTCGTGCTACTGATTTCATAAAAAAGGGTTTTGGTGCTATTGGAGGTGCTTGTGATGATGTTTGCTTGGTTGAAGCTGGAGATCGTAATGGCGTGACGTGGGTGCTGGGACTGTAGCTGTTGGTGCTGGTGCTGGTGCTGATTCGCTTGAAGGCGGTGCTAGATAAAATGGTGGTGGTGATGGTGGGGGTGATGGTGGTGGTGATGGTGGTGGTAGTGGTGGTGGTGGTGGTGGTGGTGGTGAGTCCCTTGTAGGCGCTGCTAGATCAAGTAAGAATAGTGTGGTTTGAGTTGGCGCTGGTGGTGATTCACTCGGAAGTGGTAATAGATAAAATGGTGGTGGCGATGGTGGTGGTGGTGGTGGTGGCGGCGAGTCCCTTGTAGACAATACTAGATCAAGCGCGAATAGGGTGGTTTGAGTTGGCGCCGGTGGTAATTCACTCAGAGGTGGTACTAGATGAAATGTGGTGGTGGTAATGGTGGTGGTGGTTCTGACAGTTCTAACAGTTGTGAAACTCGATCTTCTAGAACTAGTGATGAGAATACTGGTGCTTGTAATATTTGTTGTGGCAACAAAGGATCTGGTGGTACAGTAGTGGTGTCAGTCATGGCGACAGTGTCAGTGTCCTCGGACTCCATGCAATCAAAAGTTCCATCTTCTACAGAACCTGGAAAAGTATGAGGAAAATCCGTGTACGTACACATGTACCTACATGACACAAAGACAACATTCACACACTTCACAATAAGTTGTAAGACGATTAATGTCACTACTTCCTTAATCTTCATTAATCACCGAGAAGTCTCTAATACTCCCTTTCATTTATTATCCCTTTAAACCATAGTTACTATTCAGTCAACATTTGAAAAATTTCTGATCCTCCGAGATACAGTCTTCAACATGTTTCCTCAACTTCTGATGACAGTGATGATGCTATGACAATTTTAATAACAATATTTTATCAATAGTGGTGAAGTAAGTGCTGCTGACATGTCGAGGTTCTTTGAATCCTTGGCTTGACTATATCTATGTGATGCCAAATACCGCATGCCCTGTGAACTGTTTTTTTAAAACCATGTGAGAATCACATCTGTATTTGAATTTCTTCCATTAAAAGTATGTGATGGGCTGGAGGTATGACGTCGATAAATTATGACGTCATACCTCCAGCCCATCACGTTTGTCGTCACCTTTTTGTCGTCACCCTTATTTTGACGTCATAATTTATGACGTCATACCTCCAGCCCATCACAAGTATATTATGAGCAGTTTGTAAACACAGTTTAAGCTTCCGTGTCGAGTATATTTGCGCACACCTCATCCATCTTACACAGACTCACGCACACATGTTCATACACAAACACACATTCAGGTGAACAGGACATGAGACACACCAGACCTCCACGTACCGTTATTTAAGAGCTGGAAACAGTTTCCATCATTCGTTAGACAAGCATCTTCTTCATCTCGACATGTGTCACGTGACTGAAAGCTCCCTGCACTTGACTCACGCTCTTCCTCTGACTCACGACACCTGTTGCTTCCTGTCAGTAATTATAATTAGTGAAAATGAAAACTCTGTAGGAGGTTATGTCTAGGGCAACTGCAGGTTCAGATGTATCAGAATCTTCTCGTCTTTATATTATTTAGTTACAACATCTACAAAAGCTTGATAATACTTTGATTTACATAACAACACTCGATAGTTACACGTATTTATGTATGATATATCTTGTCTTAGAAAAGTATAAGACTGTTATCAAATAGGTTAGTTTAGTGTTTATGTACAAGTTCAACGACCATTAATCACTGTTAATGTTTGAAATGATTCATTAATTACACAACTACATCGGTGACGACATTTAATGAACATTCAAAAGAAACTGTAGAGAACTCTAATGTCATACATCAATGTAGAAAGGAAGAAGTTTAGAATTGGTGATCCAGGTGTCATTGTCATAAACATCTGTATGTCTCTTTGTGGAATGGCTGTACATGATACGTGTGAATAAATTCACTAAAATAAATGGTTATATGCAGTTTCAAAGGAAATACCGCTGATTGGCATTAAATGCAGCTTCCATTCACAGTATTATTTATGCATTGAGACATAAACTGGCTTACTTCCCACACAAACATACACACACACTTACTTATGATTTCCATGACAACATGAGTAGAGTTTTCGACACACCCCGGACAACACCAGATGATGAAGGTTGATGAGATGGCGATGACTGCGACAATAGTGGCAATAAGTGTGAGGACTATCGTTATATCCTCATTGTCGACAGATGTTTTGTAGCTTTCTTGGAATGTTTCCGTCTGTGACATTCTCCTTACTGTGTCCTAAATGTAAGTTGAAAAATTAACACACAAAAAGAATTTTACTCATAAACACTAAATGAAAAAGAAGTTTAATGACATTCATTGGATGTGCATATGAAATATATTGGTACAAATGAAACATGTATAAGAGAAAACAAAAGTACTTACCTGCTACAAAGAAACATAAATTCACGAACACCGTCAGAGAAAAAACGAATGTACTCGTACTAATTCCTCTCAAAGTTATCATCGTTATGCTCGGGTAGACTTCCCGGGTAGCATGTGCATACAACTCACGTCCAGTCGACACATCAACAAGTGTTTACAATTCTTCACAGTACAAAAACACAGAGAGAAGGTCTGAATGTAAATGGTGAACAGAAATAGCGAAAACTGTGCATTTTCCGCGTGTCCTTAATATTCTCAAGCCTGCATCCGGTTCTTAAAGACAGGAACATCTCTAAAGTGAGTATAAACACGATGATTAGATGTCTGTCATTGGCGATACTGATTATTATGTTGTTTTGTAGACATCTGTGACATCTACGATACGTATCGCATTTTATGTAGATGACATTGTCTTTATGCCCCATAATAATACGACATTGAAGGTAAATGCAAGTGAAATCACAAAGTTTGGAGAAGAAATATTTTTTTGAAAAACATGTAAAGAAAGCTGGAAACATCTTTTGCATGCAATGTCGCCTGAACACAGCTCTCGGGTGGTTAGCGAGTTTTTTGTTGATCTTTTAGTTGCCAGGGGATGTTTTCACAATTACTTCTCACTCACTTTTAAACATTTATAGTGGTCTCCTCTTATTACTGACATAATAGAATCTTGCCCTATATAATTTCCAGCACGGATAAACAGAAATAGCTGAGAGAAATTGGGGGACTAATCTTATGGAGATTTGTTTTATTTTCAAATAATACCTCCTATATCAGGAAGTCTGATGAGTGTTTTGCTTTGTGAAAGAGCAAATAACTGGCAAACAGAAGTTATACAACTAAGGTAAATAATTCCCTTTAAATCTTTTGAAACGATACGGACTGATTGTATCTGTCATACAAGCCCATATATTTGTTTCCCTTGCCTTTTAGTTTAATACCAATCTACTTGGTAACAGATTTATGTTAGTCTAAGAGGATATTTCTGAAATGAGGAAATATCTATGCAAAGTCTGTATGAATGTGTGTGACTGCCCTTCAATCCTCTTACTTTACTATGATAACAATTTAAACCCTGATGTGCTTGTCTGTCCATATTTCGTGTTACTAGTCCCTGGAAAGTCGTCGGGTGAACAAAAGTAAGTTCTTGATGAAGAAAGAGGCAAGCGAGATGATAATTGAACTTGTATGATAGATACTGATGTTCTCGATCATTTCCGGACAAAATTGAGGCATAAAATACAATTGTTTATTTACAATAGTGCATAAAACACATCTCTCTGGTGGGAATGATTAAAAGAAACACAAAAAAGTTTTTCTTCGCCAAAGTTAGCAAAAACATCGAAGAGAGAATTACTTAGCCATCAGTATGACGAGTACACTGTCCTGTGGATCCGAAGGTTTCTCGCTAGAAGCATGTTTAGGGCTGCGACTGCAAAAGTCTTTTATCTAAGAGAACTAGGTAATTGCTTTGAGATTTTTAATTAGCCTTGATATTTAATGATTTAATGATTGTTGGCGTGTTTGAATTCTCTTGCACAATACCATATTTCTCAAAATATTCTTTAGTCAAAGCTATAAAGTCTGGAATGCACAACTGGACATGTAAAAAACAACACACAGAGACAGAAGCTTTCCAGAAAACCAACAATATTTATTAAAAATTAAAAGTAGCCAAAATGGTTCTGTAGATGTTTCTATCACTTTGTAACACAAGTCTTTTTGTCACCAATGTGTATGTTAGCAGCAGTTAGTTTAAAGGGAGATAAAACGAAGAAGCAGACAAAGAAGCAAACTGATTGTCTACTTCAACATTCAAACATCATGAAATAAAATTTTAATTTTTGGTGTCATTCCTGTAACAATATGATCATGAACAACAAATCCACAGTCTGGAGTCAGTGCGCTGAACTCGAAACAGACCATCCAAAGTTCTGATACTTTCGGTCAGGAGCAAATAATTGTATAATTTGTAAAATAATTGATGTAGGATATTAGACATGATGTGTGCAGCCTCGGTGGTAGTTCTGATGATGGTGCTGCTGTGACCGTGGAGGTGACTAACTTCGTGTCAAGTCTCATTGGACTTCAGGTGTTACCTCCTCCTTCAAGAAACCCGAAATGTTCTGTGAGAAGAAATGATGATAGCAATAATAAAAGCTGCATTTTTTCAGATCGTTATGAAGATTGACTTACCTCTACCTATTGCCATGCTCTAACTAGCCATAAGCTGAGTAAAAGTTGATAAATCTTTCAAACCTCGTGGCTCTATGTGATTGGATAGCTTTTAAAACAACTCCTATGTGTGTCATTATTAATGATAATCTTTGTAAACTTAGGAAACTCCTGCATTGACTAAGAAAACCTTACTAAGTTTTTCTTAAGGTGTGTCACTCTCTTCAGTATTTTGCTCAAGATGGTTAGCTTACTGCATGTCACATGAGGTCACGGTCATTGAACTCTGCACTTCGCACTGAACTTGTTCCACCCAAGCAGAATCATCAGATGGTTGAGATTTCCGTGAACGACTTTCTGCTACAGTAACCCTCTGTTCTGAAATTTTTTTTCATTTATTATGACTCCTGACATCATCCTCATCTCATTCATCATCTATTTGATTTGATTCTAATGAAAATATTGTATTAATCATGCCTTAAATAAAGCACTACCAGAGCTCATTTTTATTGGTTAGAGAATCTCTGCATAAACTCTCGTAAGTTCGACTGCCTACTCGCGAGATAAATGACCATTCGTCAGTCACTGGTCTTGAACATCAGTTGCCAATGCTGTAGTTGAATACTCTTGACCCCTTGACACCTGATAGCAGAATCCATAAGGATGGACCCAGTCATAACTTTGATAACAAAGCACCACAATCACGACAGTATGGGATAATGACTAATACAAGGATTCAGTAATGAAATGTGGGAGTGTAACCAAAAGGTCAGACCTGTTTTCTCACAAGAGCTCGTTGGGACCTGGAACGCCATCGAAGTACTGCGACCAACGATATGATGCTGCTGATGATGATGAAGAGGACGAGGCTGGTGAGAGCTACGGTTAATAATGTGTATCCTGTGCTAGAAGGTGTGATGACAGTCACCTGTGAAGGTTCTGGAAAGCGACATAAACTCATAAACAGTAACATACAAATGTAAAATAGATTTTTATGCATGCACATGTGCAAGCGTACGAGCACACACACACACTATCTTTAAGAACGACTCACGCATGACTGTTATGTTAACAGACGTTTTCTCGTGGTTGACAATGTGGAACACCCATTGGCCACCATCTTGTTCTGTAAAGTTCATCCTCAGTCGATATCGATATGACCCTGAACTTTCACCCACACAATCGCATGGACCGACTGCCGCCAGATGACAAACTCCTGTGTCTGAGTGCTCGATCTGACATTTATTGATGAAAACCCATCAGTCGACCGATGTTGGACAATTATCCGTAGACTAACATTCAGAGATCGGTAATCAGTGAGGTAGAAATCAATGTTGGACTCCACTCCCTTTTCCACAATAATATTCTGGCTGACAGTCTGCAATTCCCACGCGCAACAATCTATCAAGAAAAAGAAGAAAAATACCGATGGATTTAGTGTTTCTTTTTATAATCTCTTTGCTGTGTTTAACCACTTGGTGTTTCAAGGAAGGAAGTGATACTTATAAAGCGTCCTTGATCACAACAATCTGTATTTTATTTAAGCACATTGTATTTCTAGTCCCAAGGTTTCACATCATATATTTTACTGTATGATGTCAATACATTTTGTATGTTGATATTCTCTTTTATTGTTTCTAAAGGATTTAGTGACATTATTGGTATCCTGCTACATAGATAAACCTACTCAGGTAATTTATTGTCATCTGATTTCACTTCTGACAATTAAGACTTATTATTTTTTTGTCAAAATCTTTGGTAGGCTAAAGCGGACAAAGAATAAGCTTCTTAGATGACTTGAGGGGAACTACATTTGACTGATTTACCAGTAACAGAAATTGTAATGCTTGCTGCAACATTAAAGAAGTGTAAAAATATTGTTGTTCTTGGGAGGAAAACAAGATTTACTCACCTACGTGGAAAGTAAAGATGTATATGGAGAAGGTGAGCACAGATCTTGTCACACACTTACTCCGACAAGCCATCGTTTTCAAACGGCGGTGTAGAAGAACACAAACAACAATAACTTTATCTTGATTTCTGAACCGGATATGGCATGGAGTCGAAACCTCAAGAGACTTCCTTCATCCAAACATTAAACTGATTTGTCTTCCGCTTGTTGATGTGATCACAGAGATGTCGACTGCTAAATAAACCTCGAAACGGTTTGCCATTATTTTGTAGTACAGTGAAAAGTTAAAGATGTTTGATGTACTTTTACTAATAAAAATATTGTTGTTTTATCCTTTTTTAACGTAAACCACAAAGCTGGAAAATAAAATAGGGTTTTATACATGTAGATGTATATGGTGGGACATACACTCATAGAGAGAAGTGTAAAGACATTTTTTTAACTCGCACACTTCTTTATCAGTTTTATTTCCTTATATATATATATAAAACTATATATATATACATTGTTTTAATCAGAGTACTTTATTTTCAATTTTCTATGACGTCCTTTGATGAGGTTTCCCATGTGACAGCATTAGGTATCACATCGGCAAAATGAATATTACTTTGTGCCCACTTCCCCAACCCCATTTATTTATTGTAGCTTTAAATCTTCCTCTTGCAGATGTCAGGGTTATGAGAAGTGTTGCAAATGACACATGTTGAGATGAATCTCATGGGACAAGCCTCGCTGCGTGACTGAGTTTCTGAAGATTTTATGTTTTTAAATAATTTTAAATTAATTGAAATAAAATATGTTTTCTCCTTACCTGAAATGTCCAACCACTTCTTTGTCGCTTCATATTTACTTACGATGTACAGTTCTTCAGATTCTAGCTTCCTACAACAGCCTAAGCCGTCTGGGGAGAACCGAAGAGTTATGCGCCCAAAACACACACACGCAAAATCACAAAGGCCGATGACCGTAACGACATTAACAGAGGTAAATCACGATTCATTACTGTTTTTTTTTAAATCCATGGCCAAAAAAGAAAAGGGAAACTCCAGGGTCCCTTCTGCTGGTCAGGGTTCTGTTCTCTGACAAGGCGAACCTCTCTCTGTGGTCGCCTTATTCTCCCCGAGGTAACTTCTGAAACGCTTATGACTCTGAATACGCAAGTCGGACACTAGGAAAAATGTAACTTATATTTTCGTTGAAACAACTGATTTTACAATATCAAGAATTCTAAAACAGCATTACAAAATATTCTCTCTTTCACAAAAATGGTATAAAACTAGCGCAGGAGATTTCTTGTCAAGTAATTACTGGCATTCCCTGTAACGATTCGCGATTCAGGCGAATCTAGTTAGATTCATTTTTATTTTTAATTCTCCTTGATGTCAGGGGAGGGAAGTCGCGCGGAGGCTGCGTCAGTTCTAATTCTTTTTTACGTCATGGATGGAATGACGTAAATCAGCTTAGCACAGTGTAACTAGGGCGACGGTAGGCAATGGAGAGCCTTGTAGTACTCATGATTGGTTGAGAGAGTCTCCAAGAAAGACTGTTAGGAGGTCGTCCTAGTTACCTGGTCGCTAAGGGTGCCTGATTGGTCAGGAGGGAAAAGAGGATGAGTTAACTAGGTGATTCTAACGGTTCTCGTGACAGTCGGGACCAAGCAGTTGGAGAGTACAGAGCTCCGTGGAGAGTGACCAGTGTGTGGTTAACTGCCTGCAACGTATGTACAACGTTGTTTCCAGTGGAGTATTATCTTTTGTATTCCGAGTTGTGGTGGAGTAATTAATTCACTCGGAATATAACATCTTTGCCGATCCGGCTGTAATCTCCCCAGCTTCACGAACTGCGTGAAGTAATCCATCGGACATAACCTGCTGGTCCAGTCAGTCCTCCCGCCAGCCCGCCTGAGAAACGTTAGGAGGAGGTTGATGCTAGGGGAGTAGCGTTCTTTTATTTTGTTTCATCCTCATCTCATCGTTAGTTAATTTCATAAACATTAAATGTGTTAATCGTTGGCCGGACCTTTTTGTTGAAAAAGGTGAAAGAGTGCGGCGAGCATGGTTTACATGCAGATGTTTACACGCGCTCGCAAACACATTCAACACACTCTTTCGTAAAAACGTTACATTCCCATTCTCTCTCACACTCAATGCCCTCACACGTCTCTTGGCCACGCTGGCTTCTTCGAAAAAAGCATACACAGTTCACAATAATATATTCCGTAAACATTATCCACGCATTTTATAACTCATACTCACCACTACACATACATACTAACGGACGTCTAGGGGAGACAACCCTGGCTTACTACTACGTGTCAGGGAGGATAACCCTCGTCCCCTGGAATCATAGTGATGTTATCATACTGTGGCCATGCGCTTACCATTAATACTATAAATATTGCAATTTTCAGATTTTTCTGTATCTCTTTCTATCTCTTCTAGTTTTATTGTCATCCATTTGCCGAGCTACATTTTTCTGTAAGTTCCTCTGTGTGGTGGATTGCTTGTGGCTTTCTACACTTTGCGTAAACTATAGCTATGACACCAAATCCTTTCTTATTACTGTTATTTTTCTGAAATTGTTTACACTAAAACGAACTTTTCGTATAATCTGGTGCTGATAAAACAAGACTTAGAAACTCTGATGAAGGCTGCGAAAAGAAATGATGTCACATTGGTGATAAAGTAAATCAGAGAGCTTAAAACAGTACCTTTATAGGGTGGATGATTAATACTCTGATTATTCTACTTTTTTAAAAATTCATGACGGTAACTTACGAGCAAGAACTTTCGAGTTTTGTCTCATTCGATGAATATGGAGGCACCTCCAGGATGATGTAGGCAAAGACACCAGTGACAGTAGCAGAGAGACAAGTGGCGAGGACAATGGCGGCCATGTACCAGACATCAGTAGGTCTACTGTCTGTAGGGTGTGGAGAACCTTCTGATGTTGGCATGTGTTGTGTCGGTTTTGTGTTGTCGATGTAAAGGTAGTGGAAGTTGATCTTTGGCGACTGGTGCCTGAAATACGATAGAGTTATATAAAAAATATAATACTTAAAAACACATACAGACACAGAGACCACACACACACCGAGTACCACATGTGTTCGTTTTTAAAGACAACCGAATGTGTGACATTCTTACTTACTGAGCTTAGCCAGAGTCGGCGCCATTGTTGACTGAATATCTGCATAGAGAAACAATTTCTCAGTATTAATGCTAACACAAATGTCGATTGTGACATCGCAAAAATGAAAAATGTCCTGATCAATAAGCCTGATTAACGCGTCTTGTAAATTCGAAGTTGTCACATGATTGCTAAAAAAAGTCTAGAGTGGGAGACAAGAAAAACTACCACCCAGTTTCAACTCTTCTATTTAAATTCAGGAAATTGGAGAAAGGCTTTGACATCTCTTCTGTCATTTTAAAGTCTCTTTTCGTATACTTCGATTTCTGCCTTTGGTATTCATCTTTATGAGGGACACTTGTTTCTTCTGTGTTCTCTCAGACCTAGTGTTTGGTTCGCTCTGTCCTGTCTTTCCCACTAGCAAGGACCTCATGATAATCTATCAAGGACTAAAGGCTTATTTTTAAGGACATTTCTTTTGTAATATGTGTGAGTGTGTGTTTCTGAGAAATATACATAGATTGTAATATAAATATAAAAACTCATCAGTACAGTTATATTTATTTCACTGTGATGTATACAATCTTAATACTAGATGTACAATCACAAAGTCACATACACACTTATAAACACACATTTCAAAGCACAGTGAGATGATACACTGACTTACACAGTGCTTAAATCTCTATCATCTCTACAAACTTCATTTCCCTACGACGGAAAATATTTTTGACTATTCTCAAATAAAATCGAAGGTTACTAAGCATCTTAGTTGTAATAATACTGAGTAGATAAAGCTTGATTGAACACACAAAAATAGTCTGGTTTGTAATAGAACCTGAACCTTTATAACCTTACAACCTTTTATATGTAAGCCAATAGTCACAAGGCACATGATAATTTGTAGATGCGGCCTGTACAAATGTCACCCTTAGTCATGACACATGGAATGTATAATCGTATAATTAAGTCAACAATAACCAATAAAACTCTCCTCTTTTTCACATATGTGTGTAGTTGTAAACATAAGTAGGTGTGATTGTTTACCATGTTGTTGTATTCATCATTATGTGTTTATAATGTTTACGTAAAATGCACTGACCTTGTACAGTGATGTAAACAGAGGTACTGACACCTCTATCCCAAACTTCAAAGACCCACTCGCCGCTGTCGTTTACCTGAAACTTCTTCTGAAAGATGTATTCAACTCTGCCTTCTGATGAGTTTGTGTGACACTCACAGCTCAGACTGTGATTGACACAGGTAGTGTTTGTCAGTACGTACTTGCAGACATTAGCATCCTGCCTTTGTCCGTCTTTAGATACATACAGGGTAATTCCACTGTTGTTTCTATTATTATTATTAACATAGAATAGAATGTCCGACATCACACCTTCAGCAAAGGTGAACTTGCTTTGTCCTCCCTTTATTTCTAGCGACAAGCACTCAGCTGAAACAAACATGTTGATTTTTAATGAAAATATTGATTCGTACTCGCAACATGACTGATCTCATATTTTTTTGGACAACAGACCACCCTTTTCACTAATATATATATTTGCCATTTTAAAATGCATCTTATTAACTAAGTATGATATGCCATGGTGATGCTTAAAGTTGGTGGATATGTACATATTGTTTCTCTCTCTGTATGTCTGCGTGAGTGTGTGTGTGTAAAGCGCGTGTCTTCATTTTTATATCGCTATGTATTCCTCTTAACACATATTTATCAAAGAAAATTAAAAAAAACTATGGTTTGTATGTTTCGATAAATGTAATTTTTATTTTTGCTAAAAATTGTAAGTAAACTATAAAAACATTAGTAAAAGCAAACTTAGCCACTTACCTTCAAAAAGAAAGTGATAGAAAAGAGACACTTGCAATACGATGGAAAATCTTTTCATATAAAGTCCTCGAAGCCACATCCTGTCTCGATAGGCATAGAAGAAGAAAACAGTCTTAATGACAAGAATACAAAGACATTTGTTGGTAAAAGAATTTACGAAGTTTATAACTCCGCTTGAGGTAACATTTGGGTTTAAATGTAATTTTACGGTTGTAGATCTTTATTCTTTTCTTCTTATATCCTGTTATTTAATTATTATTTATGCTATTGTTATTTAATTAAATTCCTTGAAAGTAAATGATTTTTAATTTCTGTCACACCACCTATGAAGGATGTGTTTTGACTTTTTTATTTTATTTGCTGCATCTAAAAGTTGTTCATGTTTTACGTGATCATAACATTTATTTTACTTTGTGAAAATAATAAACAAAAGCATATTACTAACCTGTCAAAATAAAAGAAGGACAACAGACACTAGAAATACGATGAATTCTCCAATATCAAGTCCCTTATAACACAGAGTGTTAGATGGTGATAACAGAAACAAACACAATTATCGCCATGATCTTTGTACTGGGAAGTACAGGGTGAACAATGAGGGAATTATTGTCTAGAATATTTCCTTGTCACGTGTTTCACACAACATGTCCCTGTCAGACCTCTCCCTCTACTTCCACCTCCACCTCCCGGGAAGTTAGTGAAAGCCAAGGGACTGAATACACTTTCTGCAAGATCGGGTGAATTCGTGAATTTCCTTCATTCTAAAATAATCTCAACTACTGTATGCACATTCTTAATATAAAGTTTTATTGCTGGATTATTGACAGATCATTACTTGGGGAGGTGGCATCATCGCCGTTGCCCAGTCTTCATGTGGAGTTGATAATCTACTTACAGGCCGGCCAGTGGTAAGCTCTCTAACCAATTTCAATCCCACGTTTCCTGTACAATTGTCCGGGTGGTATCATGTCCAGATGGTGTCATGTTCGCGAGAATATATTGACCACTACATTTCATGACCATATCTCTCTCCAAACATGTTTGTAACAAGGGTAGGAGTAGCCAATACAAAAGTTCTCCTCGTGTCCTCACAAAGAAGACAGACAGACAGACAGACAGACAGACAGACAGACAGACAGACAGACAGACAGACAGACAGACAGACAGACAGACAGACAGACGACAGACAGACAGACCCAGACAGACAGACAGACAGACAGACAGACAGACAGACAGACAGACAGACAGACAGACAGACAGACAGACAGACACATAAGCCATTTCTATGCTGCGACAGTAAACCTTATCACCCATAATGCGTTGACTTGAAACAGAAACTTTTATGGTTAAAGATTTCACAAATGGTAAACTTCCTCTGCATATTTCCTTGGTATGCAAAACTCATTTTGGATGGGAGCTTCACGGTCACGTGACTGAACTGCAGTGGCCGGGTGAAAGAAAGAAGGAAAATAAAATTTTAGTTTTTTTTAGTCAAGATAACCAACACAATAGATATATATTTTTTTAAGTTACTGCACAAATTGTTTATGGTCCTTAATTGTCTGCTGACTAGTTCATTGTAATAAGAACTATTTAACAGAAGATTTTTCTCCACTTGCAAGAGCTCGTTGATGCACTACTCATAATCCTCTATTCAATCAGTAGGAATGAAGAGGGTTTGAAATGCTGCTCACGACTGTGGTGATATTTAATTAATATGAAAATGATAACAAAGGTGTGTTAAATTGACTCTTTTACTGTTAGTAGTCCGCTGGCGGAGAGAAATTTAAATTGCAATCAGAAAAACAACACTGTGCTCTTTTCTGTTTCTCCCATCATTCGTTCATGTAACAAAATAATATTAACTGTTTTAATAACTTTAAGAACATTTATTATGAAGGGAAATAATAAGTTAAATGTAAAACATCATTTGTAAAGCCTCGGTGGTAGTTCTGGTGTTGATGGTATTGTGGCCGTGGAGGTTACGGAGTCAGCGTCAGTCTCGACAGACTTTCTGAAGTCAGTAGTCTCCTCCTCCTTCACGGAACATGAAAAGTGCTCTGCACAAAACGTATTATGGCGACGATAAATATCTTGATAATAAAACTGCACTGATTTAAATCATTGAAAGATAATAATAAAATTTCTTATACAGTATTTAGAGATTTTAAAGAGTTCAATAAACGTGTACAAAATCTGAATTTCTGAATGATAAGCAACAATGTTAATGACACTATACTATAGAAATGTCAATGTTAAGGATTCTATTTTTGGGGCTTTTATTATATTTTTTGAACCTTCAAAATATGTTGGTACTGACGAGAAGTAGCATAGCCATGATGTAGTCCACATGACGGAGTATAGTTATTAAAATATCGAGTGGAGTGAAGTCGTCTGCTTCTAATTCTTAAATACTTATACTCTTCCTCTAACCCACACTCTTATTGTAAACACTAATCTTAAACTGAGCCTAAATATAATAAAAAAAAATATAATAAAAATATAATAAAAAACAAACTTCCTCTTTCTAGTAAATAGCTTCTGAGTCATCAGTGACAAAGTGGAAGAGTGTTTCTACGCCTGAAGACCATTCGACTAAAGTGACTTCTACCTTGGCTAAAAGAGAAAAACTTACTACCTTTTGTAAAGTGTGTGTCACGTGCTTCAGTAGTTCGCTCCAGATGGTGAGCTGACTGCACGTGACATGATGTAGAGGTCATTGAACTCTGAACTTCACACTGACCTTGTTCCATCCGTCCAGGATCATCATACTGATGCACTCTCTGTCATCGTAATCGTCTGTTCTATAGAATTTCTCGAGCAGATAAACTGTATTCTATCATTTATTATGATTGTTTACCTCACCCAAACATCTTTGGAAAATAACAGTTGTTTTAAGTAAATGAGATTTAACATACTTTTGACATGATATTTCTTGTAAATTTTGAATAACAATTTATAATCATTATCTGTTTTATAAGATGATTGTAATGACATTACTTTGTTAATTATGAATAAAATGTATAAAATCAGCAGAGCTTGTAATTATAATTAGCGAATAATGCATGAATTCTTTCAAATTTCGTGCAAAGTGTTCACACACTTACCGGCCTTTGGTGTTTTGAAAACAACTGACAAAACGATTAACAGCTGTCAATGTCCTTGTGACCAGCTTTCCCACTGAGCCACTTGACACTACAAAGCCAGACAGGAAGAGCTAAATCGTGGTTTTAAAATAGAACTCCGCGCTCAACAGACTTCCAAAACAGGAAAATTAGTGATAAAAAACAAAAGTGAGAGACTGTAAGAAAGATCCCATACCTGCCTTACCCAGGACAGGGCGATGGGTATTGGAATGACAACGGAAAACTGCGACCAACGATATGATGATGAAGACGACAATAACGATGATTATTAAAATGACTAGGGTTGTAGTTGACAGAGTGTAGCTTTGGATGATAGGGGTCACACCCGTCACTTGTGCAGGCTCTGTACTTTGGTGATCATGTGATGAAGTGATGCTTTCTGTTAGAAACAAAAGCTCTTTATAACGGGAAAGGAAGTGAAGTCGTACACAGTAACAAATAGACATGGAACACAAACAAACAAACCCGCATATGCATTCAAGAAAACAGACACTATATAAATACAAAGGCATAGACATATGAGATAAACCGACCTATTGTTTGAGTGACAAATAGTTGACAGAAAATAAGAGGAAATAGAGTCAAGGACCGACGTGCTGCTGCACAACAGTTAAATAGGAAAAGGACAAACTGACGAATTTAGGAATTATATAAACCTAATAAATTGTCCAAACGAAAATATGTCTATGGTTTCTGCATTTCTTTGTAAGCTCTCTCTATTTTTTCTACCTAGGTTTCTAGTGTTACTAATACAAAACAAGCACACAGACACACACACTTTAGTTATCGTAAAAGAATCTACAAAAATGACCCATTTATATAAAAACAAAATTTAAAAAGCCGTGCACACAGACTATTCATCCAGACATACAGAGGAAAGGTAAAAAGAAGGTAGCATTTCTAGAAAGACTCACGAATGACGGTGATGTCAACAAGTGTCCTCCCATGGTTAGCAATGTGGAACAGCCACTGGCCGCCATCTTGCTCTGTAAAGGTCATTCTCAGGCGATATCGATATGATCCTGAACTTTCACCCATACACTCACATGGACCGGATTTCAGCTGACAAACTCCTGAGGGTGATTGCTCGATCTGACATTTTGTGATGAAAAACCCATCATCAGTCGACTGATGTTGGACAATTAGTTGTAAACTAACATTCAACGATCGGTAATCAGTGAGGAAGAAATCAATGTTGTACTCCACTCCGTTTTCCACAGTAATTTCATGGATGTCAGTCTTCAATTCCCACGCGCAACAATCTATCGAAAAAAATGAAATAAAATGCTTATGAATTTCTTTTTTTTTATCTCTTTTTAGGAGAAATTCTTTGATGCGTTTGAAGGGAGGAAATGTAACTTAGAAGGCATCATTGATCTTTAATTCTGTATAACACATAAGCATATTCTAATATTTCTAGTCCCTAGGTTTTACACCATACAGCTAGGTGTGATATAGGTTCAATAGGTATTTTTCCATTTTCTTTTATCGTTGAGTGTTTCTAAAAAAAAAAAAAAATTATAGACATCATTCAAATCTCGTGGTTAAGACCATGCGAATTGTAAATCTTACTTTATTATGTACAAAACAGTTCAGAAACAACTGCAGCTCATCTTCAATCTTTTGGGTATATTTCAAACATTAAGTGAACTGGCTGCTTCCCTTGTTTTGTCTTGTGTATTGTTGTATCGGAGAACACTTCTCTTGTATAGCTCTCTAACCGTACATTTTGTTGATTGGTTATTTACATCTTTTCACTGGACTGACTTTATTCGTTCGGCTTTCAATAACATGTTTAAGTCTGAAAAAACTACCCTGACTTGAAAACAACATGTATTATTTGTATAAAAGTAACAATATTTACATCGTTAAAATGATTCTTTTGTTAAACAACAAGTTACGATTCTTGGAGTCACTCTGTTAGAAAAGTTTCATTATTTCTTGACAATATCGTCTGATGTATCAAAGTATCAACTATCATTACAATTATTATACTCACCTGTCCAAGGAAAAACCACTAAACTAGTCAAAAGCATCGCGATTGAAAATCGTCACCGAAGTTTGAGACAAAACATTGTTGTGTTAGTTTATGGAGGTGAAAAGACAGCAACTCTGTGAGCCTTTAGCTTCGTCGTCTTATTCACTCACCTCGAGATCTTTTAAATTAGTTAAAAGGAAAATTATCCTTTGTAAGACGATTAAGATTATATTAAAAATTTCCTTGTTTTTGAGAAATGTCAGAACAATTTAAATTTCGGCATAGTTTGAATCCTTTGCTCTTGATGTGGTGTCAAATATGGTCTGAAACACATTTCATTCCGGCTACAATATTTAGAGTGATCGTAGTAGTTTGGAGGACTATGTCACAGACTTGATGTTTCTATAATATTATCCAGTGAAGGATGAGAAAAGGAAACTATGAGACCATTGTAAAGTCTCGGAATATTTTCTGATTGTTTAGACAGTGCGCAGAAATCATCGTGCCAGCTTAGAAAGTGGTCATGTCTTATAATAGTTGGAGGTCTGCTAATCAAAGTGGATTGTGTTACAAGAAGACATTTTCATGAACAGAGTACAGCTCAGTTTAAAATTCCTTACCCCACTATGCTATTATACCATAAAGAAGACATCTTCCAAGGACATAAAGAAAGTGTGACATAGAGGTAAACAGAAAAAAAATTGGATGATTAAAGTTGAGGAATGTACAGGCCGTCCAATGGAAGATCTGATAAACATTTCACACGCTAAACCCAATGACACAAGTCAACAAAGGTCCTCGATGTTTAGAAGAGCTATTTTAGGCAAGGTTTAAGGTTAGTGTTTATAAATAGGGCATGGTTAGAGGGATGGGGTTGACAATATAAGAAATTAGAAGTTCTATTTATAGTGAGGTTTACGATGCTGGGCTCCGGTGCATAGGCGGTCTTAACTCGAGTTAAGACCGCAGTTAAGCCAAGCACGCTGTCTTAACCTAAGACGCCTGCTAAGCGCGGTGCATGAGCGGTCTCAACTCGCTAAGCAAGCGGTCTTAGTCTTAAAATTTAAGACTGGTCCCCCCCAGGCTTAACTCCTTGCTTAACCGCGACACGCTGCTTACGCATGACCGCACGGCGGCTGTCGTAGTAACAGTGGCGCTTGATCGTGTTGTTTACTGAGTTGCCCAGCGTATACCATTGACAGATACAGATTTTTCACTACTTCAGGGATCGATCAAATCCATTTGATATGTATGACGTCGATTTGTTTCATTGTTTTCGATTCCGTCGAGCGAACATAACAGTGGAAAATGATTTCGACCATCATTTTCAACGAAAAGGCCGATCTATTCCGCCTTTGTTGCAGGTAAGACTACAGTCACCGCCACTATATAATATATAATTAATAAGTGTAATTGACAGCATTACGTTAAAAATATTTAATAATGTTAGAATGACATGAAAATATAGCTACACAATAAAACAATGGCGTATAACTTAAGACGGTGTTGACGACAGTGGGTGATGTTTGTTGTTATTATTGCTGCTCTCAGGTAAACATGAGACCACAAAACTTATACATATTTGGAAAGGAAAAAACTTGAACTTTGCAATAAAAGTAATGAAAATTTTCGACTTTCACTCTGGTGACAGCAATAATCCAAAAAATTCACAGTTTGCTATACTTGGCTCATATGAGCAGAGGCACAATTCTGGCCCACCCACTGTGCTCCAAGTGTTGCTTTAGAGTATGTAAACATTATTTAAAAATTGATATCATTGTATTTAAGTAAAACAACACAGAATAAAGTAGCAGAGCACCCAGAATCTCTTATATAGTTTGATTTAATACATGTTTATCAATTTGACAGGCAGTTCCTTGCAGTATGTCTCAAGTTGTAAGCATGTGGCTCAAGAGATAGATAATCATAATAGGTTAATGTTCACATCGTCCTTTTTAACTAAAAATGGACAGTTTTGTTTAGATGTGAATACTAAAATATATAAATCATTGAGGTCAATAATATTTCCTATGTCTTTTGCAGGTGATGGTGGCATTACAATTTTATGCTACAAGCACAATGCAAGTTGTAGTGGCTGACAGCATTGACATGGGATGAATATGGGAGACAGTGGCTACCCGCTGAGGGACTGGCTTAGTTTCCCTTTTTTTAAAATGCAGACAAAGGAAAAGAACTCCTCCCCTTTAATATCATATGCTTCAGAATATATTTGTGACTTCAGATACATCCCTGCCAAAGCAGCAAAAATCATCATGTGTTCCATTGTGCTGTCCATAATTTCTTACTGAATGGTCACATTATTATTCAATTTGACTTTGCTGAATAGCAACATCCACCCCAATCAGTTGGTGAACACTTTCAGCAGCTGGCATTACCAATCCAGTTTTCCATCTGTTTTCTGTCTAGTATTTGTTACCTCAGCCTGTGCCAGATTTATTTTGATTTCCATGAATTGGCAATTCGTTTTTAACAGATTCAGTTCACTGTCCAGGAGCTACAAAGTTTTTTCGTTCTCTTATCTTTGTTGTGCATTCTTTTGTATCATCAGGTATTTTGCCTTTCTTCGGTGACCCAGTTGACGGATGGAATTCTGGCTGCTTGGTACACTCACTTGTGTGTTTTATCTGACAGTCAAAAAAGTTTTTTTCAGAAATGTGCAGCTGTCTAGCCTAAGCCGCTTTGATGGCTTTGAATATTGCTGTGTGGCTCTCTGTGTGGTCTTGATGCTGCACGAAAGAAATGTTTCTAGAACAATATGATCATGACACTTCTACTTGGGAGCACTGAGTACTTACATCGCATTAGTTATTAAAGGTATTGTTGAATTACTCTTCTGTGTAAGGTTTCTATATAAAAAGTTATTGTGTTGCTTGTTATTCTTTGTGATGCCAAGTAAACTAGTAAAAGCATTATGTTTATATTTACTACATGCTGCTAGTAGGATTGTGAAGGACATGTTTCTCTCTTTAGAGTTATATTTAGCACTTTTCACTGGGACTCAGGTGTAGCCATTTCAGAACTTTAACATCTTATTTGTAACTGTTTAAGAATGTAGACACTGCAAAATCTGTCATTCAGAAGCTGAGTGTCTACTGGAATCTAAACTGTAAACACTGGTACTCTAACATGCATTAGACTTGTAGGTTAAAACTTGTTAAATGTCCAAACTGACTGTGATGTAAAGACAAAACCTGCTGGTACATCTCCAAATATGTCATAGTCTGTGTTTGGCACTTGAATTAAACAATTAATTTTAAGCCAGCTGTGGAAAATTATATGTAGCTGCCCTCTCTAAAAAGTACAAAAACCTTGGTGGCTTTTCCTTAATATTTCATGTTTTGTTCAAAAATACCTCAGGATAACTCTGTGATATAGCAAGCACATTTTTAAACAATTTCCATTTGAAGATATCATCATCTGATGTTCAATTCATTGTTGTTTGTTATGCATGAAAAAATAAATCTGCAGTATACTTCTAGCAAAAGGCATTCCATTGTTGAATAGAAGATGAACTGGAGTGTTCTAATTGCACTCCTATATATGTCAATTATTTTTTATTACTCTCCCCTATCATGAAAAAACTTCCTGGAGGAACCAGCGTAAATGATTCACCACCTGTAAGAAAACTAAATCAAGAATGGTATCTAGTTATTTAAATAAATGTATTCGGATGGAAATACGTATTTACAAACTGGCTGTGTGTGTGACTATAGCTTTGCATTTGCTATTTCTCTCGGTATCTAGAGCTTTTTCTGCGGATGACACACGTAAAAAAAAATGTACACAGGTAAACAAAATACTAACCTTCGATGTTGTGCCTTCCATCAGTTCTCTGAAATCAATCTACCAAAATATTAATCACTTTCTCCATTCATCACGGGTGTTTCTGTGTGGCCCTGTTCCGTGGTGGATTTTTTGACGACTGAGAATGAAATTATGGAAGATCTTAAAATCCGCTCATTTCTTTCTTATTTCATCTTTTTCTTTTTTCTGGTAAAGCCTCTTCTTCTCTGGTAACCTCTCGATTAAGACTAATATTTCGCTGTCGCACATCCCTACTTTCGTTTCAACCATGGTGCGCAGACGAATTTCGCGGCTCGGCACCATCGCTGTAGCGCAGTTTTATTTGGAATATACGGTGCAAGGCCGCTCCGGACGAATTTATTTATATCACTGACCTCGACCGCCGCGCTGACCTGACCCGTTTCTCAGCTAAGCAAGGGCTGAGATCGCTCATGCAACAGGATTGAACGCGAACTTAGCCAAGACGAAAAGCGAGTTAAGCAAGGCATCTTAAGACGAAAAGTTAAGACAGCCTATGCACCGGAGCCCTGGTGTCGCCTGACCAAAGCAGACGACGTGACTTAACAGAAGTTGTTCGACCTTTGCCCTTTCTTACTTCCTGATGTTTGAAATCGATGGCAACGCCATGGTTTACTATAAATGTTTTGACCGGTCTAAAATAAACCGAAACAAATATCTAGTTTATTTCCGTATATTGACCTGTCAGATGTCACACACACGTACACACGCAGAAAGATAAAAATGACAAATTATAAGAAAAAATGATGTATTTTTTACATCTAGTCCTCGATATAAGTAGAAGAAACTGAAACACTACCAACCCTACCAAATGAGAGTTAGTGAAGTATTTCTACAACAGTGTAGAGCTGAACGTCGCCCGCATCAGTGGATTGACCAAGGCGGTCAGCTGACTGCCCGTCACGTGACAAAGATTCTCTTAAAGTCTGTGTTACATGGTCGACGTATTCCACTTTATCAAGAATATGATACAGTTGACAGTCCATGGAATTAATTTCTGTTACCTCATTCATCTGTGCTGAAAAGGTTCAAAAGATAATAATAAAATAATAATAATAATAATAATAATAATAATAATAATAATAATAATAATAATAATAATAATAATAATAATAATAATAATAATAGCAGCTATCGTTACAAACCGCAAAGCTGAACAGACCTACAAAACAACGAGGTTGCGAGTCGATAACTAATCAAGGATTTTGTGATGAAAGAAAAAGAAACCGTAAGGAATCGGTTGGTGACCGCAAAAAAGGTCATACCTGCTTCGCCCTCGAGAGTGTGTTCTGACCTGGCACGACACCGTACGACTGCCACCAACGATATGATGATGAGAATGACAATAACGGTGATGACGGAAATTACTTGTATCAACCCCTTCACTTCTGGTTGTTCTGTACTCTGGTGACCTTGTAACAAAGTGTTGCTATTAAAAGTTTAATTATGAAAATGGGAGTGAACACATTAGCATGAAGTTGTAAAAGTACTCACGTATAAAATAGATTGATCAATGGCCGGACAGACAAACTATCTGACAGTTAAGGATAGAGCAATCAGACTCAGGTGTGGAGCAGGTAGACTTACCAATGACTGTGATGTTAACAATCGTCCCCTCGTGACTGACAATGTCAAACTTCCACAGACCGCCATCTTGTTGTTTAAACATCATCCTCAATCGGTATTGGTATGTCTCTGACCTTTCACCTATGCACTCACACGGGCCAAACAAGATTTGACAACCGCCTGTCTCTGAGTGGTGTATGAGACATTTAGGGTCAAATGTCACACCACCAATTTTTTGATGTTGTACAACTATCTTCACTCCGATGTCTACAGCTGTAGAATCATTGAGAAAGAAGTCGACATTCGATTCCAATCCGTTTTCAACAGTAATACTCTGGCTGTTGGTGTAGATGTTCAAGGCACGACGAGCTGTTACAAAACAGTTGAGAATAATACTCAAGAATTTGCAATTCTACAAATTGTTAGAACTTTTTTGACAAAAGGTTAATATGGTTTCAACCCTGTCATTCTTCCTTTGCGAGTTAATTATACATATCTGCTAAACTACCAAAATACATACACACATACACAAATATTAACATACACGTCTTTACACATACACAGACACAAGCAAATCAGTTATATATGGTAGAAAACTGTAGCTCCACACAAAATAATAAAGTATAAAAGAGGACTCACGAATGACTGTAATATTAACAAATATTTCCTCATTGTTGCCAGTAATGAACACCCACTGGCCGCCATCCTGCTCTGTAAAGGTCATCCTTAGTCGATATCGATATGACCCTGAACTTTCACCCACACACTCGCATGGACCGAGTGTCGGCTGACAGACTCCTGTGTCTGAGTGATCAATCCGACATTTTCTGCTTGAACTTCCATTACCTAACCGATGTTGGACAGTTAGTCGTAGACTAACATTCAGAGATCGATAATCACTGAGGGAGAAATCAATGTTGGACTCCACTCCGTTTACTACAGTAATATCATGGTTGACAGTCTGTAGTTTCCACATGCAGCAATCTGTATCAATAAAAAGTAAAATATTGACGGATTTATTCCTTGTTTTTCACTTCTTTATTGAGGAAGCCCTTTTATTGAGTTTCAACGCAGTAAACGATTCATATAAATCTTTCTCAATCGTAAATTCTGTTTTAAAAAATTATCTGAAGATATTATTACTAGAAAAAACCTGTAACTGTTACAGAATTTGGGAAATAAAGGAATTATTGCTACGTGGATAGATGAGAACTGTTGTTAAGCAGCAAGTCATAATTTCTTGAACAGATGACAGCAGTCATACGTTTTTTTAAAACGTGAGGGAATATTACCAGAAAGATTTATCAGTGACAGACAATATTATTTTTTTATAAAAGGTTCCGAAAACGCATGTAAAATACTGTTGTTGCAATAAAACATGATTTACTTACCTTCCAAAAAGTTAAAGAAGAATATCGATAAAGTTATAACAAATCTTTTCAGACACTTATCCCTAGAAGCCATTGCCTTTAAATGATGTTTACACAGAAGACCACACAGAGCACCACTTCCTCTTGATTTCATGTCGAAACTTCTGGGGCGACTTCCTCCACACGATTCGTAGTTGGAACATTGGACTGCCTTGTCCTCGCTTGATTTAGTTACAGATTTGTTTATTCGTGGACTAAAACTTGACAACATTAGCGGTTATTTTTGTATTAAAATAGAAACTTTGAAAGTTCATTTAATGAGGATTTTTTTATATGTTTCCCCCTTGAACCATAAGATGTAAATGCATATTTAAAAAGAGGTTTTTGTAACATTTTTATGTATCTGCGTAAATATATTTATTCGCCTGAACAATATTCGCCTTTTCTCCGTTTCTCACAGTAACAAGTCTTCCTGTTTGTCTTCCTTGACCGTTGATACAAGGAAATAAAAGCTGAAGACTCTTACAGTTCTTCAAACTTCAGAAAGATTCCCTGTTGCTGAAGAGTAGTAGTTGGTACGGATTTTGAAACGATATGTAAAGGTGTTTTTATCTGTATACATTATTTATTTACTGGTATCAGTACGATTATATGTGTAGTCATAATTTAGTAATCTGCTTGCATGTTTTTTTCTGTTAGTTTCAATTTTCATTATTTGACTAAGCTGTGAGACACAACAAGAAACAAGTATAAACACACATGTAAAGCAAGTGACCACATAATAAAAGCTATGAACTGAAACAGATTTTCTACATATTCTCAGAAAATGAATTTCATGTTAATGCGATGGGAAAGTAGCAAACAGTCTGAGCACCAGCCCCATCATCTAAGTGAATTGTAAACCTTAAGACGGTTTTAATCAGCAAGAAGATGAAATCCCAGGGAAGTAAGATTAGAGATGGAACTAAATATTTCCTTGATTTTAAGAAGCGTCCTTTATGAATAAGGGTCTCATCACAGTATACCTATTCTCAAATTTGTCATCTCGCTAATGTAAGCCCTTGCTCTCAACCTGACCTTAATCTTAAAACTATTTTAATCACCAATGTCAAACTAACATTTTAAAATAGACATACACACAAAACTTGTCGAGAACAACAAACAAGTCTGAAAGGATCAAAATTGTTGGCATGTTTCTTGAGTTGTCTTTATTACTACGCTCCTTAGTTGGTGTGAAAAGGCGATTTAGCTACCTACCATTAGTTTTGAAAATATAAAGTGAGTTAAAACCAAGATGCATGCTATTTACATACTCGTGCATACAAAAGATTAATTAAACAAAATTTCAGTTCGGCATCAATACTGCAACAAAATATTTCCACTTAGGGGTCAATACATCTAGCTGAAAACAATAAAAGTGCAATTTGTAGTTATTAATTACATTCAGATCTTAGAATATTTCCCGACACCAAGTTAAATGCTAAACATCATGTGTACAGCCTCGGTGGTAGTTCTGGTGTTGATGGTGTTGTGGCTGTCGAGGTTACGGAGTCAGCGTCAGTCTCGACAGACTTTCTGAAGTCAATAGTTTCCTCTTCCTTTAAAGAACCTGAAAATATCTCTGCAAAAAAAGTGATGACGACGATAAATATCTTGATAATAAAAATGGTATTGATTCATACTTACTACCTTTTGTAAAATACGTACCACTTGTTTCAGTAGTTTGCTCCAGATGGTGACCTGACTGCACGTCACGTGATGTAGCGGTCATTGAACTTTGCACATCGCACTGAACTTGTTCCATCCAGCCAGTATCCTCATACTCTTCCTCTGAGGGACTTCCTGTCAGCGTAGTCATCTTTTCTTTCTAAAATCTCTCGAGTGATTAAACTAATTCACTAGATATTGCTACGATTGTTTACCTCACCCACATATCGGAATTATCTTGGAAATTAACAGTTCCTTTTAGTCAATGAGATTTTAACATTTTTGACACGATATATATACTAACAAACAAAAGTCATCATCATCATCATCATGATGATGATGATGATGCATGTATGGTGGTGGTGCACCTTTCACACCACCACACACCACCACACCATCATCATCATCATCATCATCATCATCATCATCATCATCATCATCTATTTTGTTGATTGTGATGACAATACTTTATTAATCCTGGATAAAATATAAAAAAAACCAGAAAAGCTTTTAATTATTAATGAGCTAATAATGCGGGAATTCTTCTCAGTTCGAGCAAAATGTCCACTCACTTCCGGCCTCACGTGTTGTAAAACAATTGACAAGACGATTAACAGTTGTCACAAGCTTTCCCACTGTGCCACTTGACAGCAGAATGTCAGGCAGGAAGAGTCGCGTTTGCAAAACCAAACTCCGCATTGAACAGTCTTCCCCCCGAAAAACAGCAAATAAACACACGAAAAACACAAACAAACAAACAAACAAACAAACAAACAAACAAACAAACAAACAAACAAAAAAACAAACAAACAAACAAACAAACCAACAAACAAACACAAGAAACAAAAAACTGGGATAAAAGCAAAGCAAGGTGAGAGATTGTAAGAAAGAGGTCATACCTGCTCTTCCAATGACTGGCCGATGGGTCCTGGAATGACAACGAACTGCGATCAACGATATGATGATGACGATGACAATAACGGTGATGATTAAAATGACTATGATTGTAGTTGGTAGAGTGTAGCTTTCGATGGTAGGGGTCAGACTCGTCACTTGTGCAGGCTCTGTACTCTCGTGAGCTTGTGACGAAGTGATGCTCTCTGTTATAAAAACGATACAATTTTTATGACGGGAACGGGAGTGAACTAGTAGAGAGTAACAATAGACATGGAAGACAAACTCTGATATATATATATCTTCGCGCGAGTGCGCATACACACATACACCCTTTTTACATACATACAAAGGTACAGACATGAAAGATAAAGCGATTTATTGATGGAGAGACAATTTAACTAAATACCTGACTGTTAACAAAAAGGACACTTACTCAGGTGTGGAGCAGGTGGACTTACCAATGACAGTGATGTTAACAATCGTCCACTCATGACTGACAAAGTCGAACTTCCACAGACCGTCATCTTCTTTTGTAAAGGTCATCTTCAGTCGGTATTGGTATGTCTCTGACCTTTCACCTATGCACTCACACGGGCCGAACAAGATTTGACAAGCGCCTGTCTTTGTGTGGTCTATGCGACATTTAGTGTCAAATGTCAAACCACCAACTTTTTGATGTTGAACAACTATCTTCACCCCGGCGTCTACAGCTGTAGAGAAATTGAGAGAGAAGTCGATGTCTGATGTCTCTCCTTCTTTTACACTCAGACTCTGGCTCTTGGTGAAGATTTTCAAGGCCGGACGCGCTGTTACACGACAGTTAAATGGAAAACTTACAAACACTGAGAAATGAAATAATTCTACAAACCCTACAAAGCCAACAAAGGTAATTATGTGAAAGGTGTAATCTCTCTTTTTGTGTCTCTAGTTTTCTTTCTCAGACGTGTTACTCATTTTTATTTGAAAGTGTTCTTTTTAAAAAAAACTCCAATGGTTTTGTTTTGACTGAGCAGTTATTTAAAAACCATTAAAAATGCAAATGATTCTAAATTTATTTGTAAATTTAAAAATAAGTTTATAAATAAGCGAAAGAAATTAATAATAACGATATATAGTATGTTTAGCTTTGTAGTGGTGTGTGTTTAGTTTGTCTATATCAGCAAAGACTCATATACTTCTGTTAGTGCATTATTCTATGATCTCTCTAAGCTGAAATGCTAGTGTTGGTTTTTTTATATTATTTGTCAGGAATTTGATTTATTCGCTCTCGTTTAAATAAAATCTGAAGATATTATCGTTTTTAAAAAGAAAACCTTAAAATTATTTCATTATTTGTAAAAAGAAATAACATTTGTTACAAAGAGAAATAAAGCTTTTGTCAAACAACAAGTTATGATTTGTTTAGTCTTTTCCTTACAAAAGCTTCAGTATTTTTTGACAGTTTTGTATAATGTATCAAAGTATTAAACTACATAATAATGATTATACACACCTGTCCGAGGAAACACTGCTAAAGTAACCAATAGCATCGCGAATGAAAACCCTCGTCTACAAACTTGTAAACACACCATTGTTGTGTTAGTTTATGGCGATGTAAAGACAGCAACGTCCTACAAGGACAATGTTCTAAGCACAGATGATTCAGATTAATCTCAACATTTCCTTGTTTGTAAAAAAAAAAAACTGCACAGTTTTAATAATAAATCTTATCGTGGTGTGAAATATGGTCTGAAATAAATTTCGTATATTTATAATTGGTGGTGGTTGGGGGGACTTTGAGGAAAATATTACAAATTTCATTTTTATATTTTTATTGAGTAAAGGATCAGAAATACAAATGAAAATTGTGACAGCTAAGTAATTTCTTTAAAAAAATGTTTCGATCATATAGTGCACAGATGTCCTAAAGCTCTCGATGTACTAGGAATAAGAAACTGGAATTCGTCCTCTCAGCTCATGAAGCAGTGATAAATCTTGTGATAATTAGATGGAACACTTGTGACTATCTGCACCCCAAACTTCAGGCCCCGACTAGCCACAACTGCTGATGTATTATGAATTAAATAACCTAACTTTATCTACCATATGTATACTATAATGTATCAAGTAGCATAACATTAAGTGTAATTTAAAATATATCAGATACATTTTATTTTAATATTACAAAACGTATCATTAAAACCCCTACTTCTCGTGTGTTCTACTACTACTATGTCTGTGGTGAGGCGAGCTCAATGCGCTGGGCACAGATAAACATTCAAGACATTGTCGTTAACCGTATTACACAGAAACAATCATTAGAAGGCTGTATTCTTCTTCTTTTCCTAATCACACCCAGTGGAGCATAGGTCCTCAACCACACCGCCATTGGACCTGGTTCTGGGCGTCCCTTTCCAGTTGGGACCATGTCATGTCAGCTGTCTCCACATTGCTTTGGACCGATCTCCTCCAAGTTTCATGATGATGATGATGATGATGATGATGATGATGATGATGATGATGATGATGATGATGATGATGATGATGATGAGGCCAAGAGAAAGAGATCAATGAGCAGAAGAGAAAAATTAACGAACGAGTAAACATTGAGAAGCTAAATCAGTGGAAGGTAGGGCGCATGTTATCATCTGGTGATTTAGGGGCACTGTAAGAGATTTCCGCGAGTGTTTATGGGTATAAGTATGGTTCATACTGGAGAGATTTCCCCAACCTGCACTTCATCTGAAACCATTAATTTCACAACGGGGTCAGACAATGACAACTATTTAATACCTCTGTTGGAACTTAATCAACATAAAATAAAGAAAACGGTATTCGAAAATAGATACCATGTCACTTGGTACATGTTTGTTTTTAATAACAAATAACTGATGTGTAAGATGAAATAAAGCAATTCTTCTAAGCAATTTTCTTTCTATCAAAATAAAGTGGTTCAATAACAAAAATAAAACGACTAAAACACTCCATGTGTTCGATGTAAAGTTTGCTTCCAGGCTTAATCGTCAGGCCCTTTTGTTAGCAGAAACAATGGAGTGTCGAGAATTGTTCTTTTAAAGTCACCTTAATATCTGTTTCAGATTCCATATACCTAGCATTAGAATCTTTGTAGTCACGATCCTCCTGATGGTTTTGGAAATGGAATGGTTGCGATGTCTGTGATTGGTGCGTTTGATGAAGCTGCTGCTACTGCTATTCTGTCTTTAAATGGCATCAGTGCTGGTGCAAATCATTATCTATTTTGTTAGTTGATTGTAATGACAAAAATTTATTAATCCTGGAGAAAATATAAAAGAACAGCAAAGCTTGTAATTAATAATAGGCGAATAATGCGTGAATTCTTCTCAGTTTGAGCAAAGTTTCCACTCACTTCCGGCCTCACGTGTTGTAAAACACTTGACAAGATTGATAGTTGTCAATGCCTTGTCACAAGCTTTCCCACTGTGCCACTCGACAGAAAAAAGCCGGGCATGAAGAGTCGCGGTTGCAAAGCTGAACTCCGCTTTGAACAGACTCTTCCCGCTTCCCCCCTCCCAAAAATACCAACAAATAAACCAAACACAACAAAAAACAAAACAAAAAAACAAAAACAAAACAAAACAATAAAACAAAAAACAAACAAAACAAAAAAAAAAACACCACACACGCACACAAACTGAGATAAGAGCGAAGAAAGGTGAGAGATTGTAAGAAAGAGGCCATACCTGCTCTTCCGATGACTGGGCGATGGGTCCTGGAATGACCAGCGACCAGCAATATGATGATGAAGATGACAACAATGGCGATGATTAAAATGACTATGATTGAAGTTGACAGACTGTAACTTTCGATGGTAGGAGTCAAGACCGTCACTTGTAAAGGCTCTGTACTTTGGTGACCTTTTGACGATGTGAAGCTTTCTGCTTGAATAACAATGTTTTTTATGGCGGGAATGGTATTAAACTGGTAGACAGTAACAAATAGACATCGAGCACAAACAAACACTAATATATGCGTGCGCACACAAACACACACACACAAACTTACATTACATACATACAAAGGTATAGACATATGAGATAACGCAATCTATTGTTTGACAGAAATAAGCTAAATAGCTGACTGTTAAAAAAAGGACACTTACTCAGGTGTGGAGGAGGCGGACTTACCAATGACTGTGATGTTAACGATTGTTCCCTCATGATTGACAATGTCGAACTTCCACAGACCGCCATCTTGTTGTGTAAACATCATCCTCAATTGATATTGATATGTCAATGACCTTTCACCTATGCACTCACAGGGGCCGAACAATATTTGACAACCGCCTGTCTTTGAGTGGTGCATGAGACATTTAGGGTCAAATGTCACACCATCAACTTTTTGATGCTGAACAATGATCGTCACTCCGATGTCTACAGGTGTAGAGTCGTTGAGAAAGAAGTTGATGCTTGATGTCTCTCCGTTTTCAACAGTCAGACTCTGGCTGTTGGTGAAGATTTTCAATGCCGGACGGGCTGTTACATGACAGTTAAATAGAATAAGGACAAACACTGATAAATGAAATAATTCTACAAAACCTACAAAACCAACAAACGTAATTATGTGAACGGTATAATCTCTCCTTTTATGTCCCTAGTTTTCTTTCTCCAACCTGTTACCATACACATCTATTTTGGAACAGTAGACCCCGCACACACACAAACAAACATAATCGGCAGTTCTCGTATAGGTTCTCCACAAAATAACCCGTTAACAGATAGACTTACAACATGTTAAAAGCAGACACACAAGAACAGAAACTGTCTAATCATGAGATTGCCTGACTAAGAGACTTACGGAGCCATTCACTCAGACAGACAGGAAAAAAGTAGAAAAGAGGGACAATTTCTAGAAAAACTCACGAATGACGGTGATGTTAACATGTGTCTCCCTATGATTGATAATATGGAACACCCACTGGCCGCCATCTTGCTGTGTAAAGGTCATCCTCAGTCGATATCGATATGACCCTGAACTTTCACCAACACACTCGCATGGACCGAGTGTCGGGTGACAGACTGCTGAGGCTGAGTGATCGATCTGACATTTTTTGATGAAAGCTCCATCAGTCGACCGATGTTGGACAATTATCCGTAGACTAACATTCAGAGATCGGTAATCAGTGAGGAAGAAATCAAGGTTGGACTCCACTCCGTTTACGACAGTAACATTCTGGCTGTCGGTCTTCAATTCCCACAAGCGACAATCTGTATATATATATATAAAAGGAAAATTCCAACGGATTTTGTTATTTTTGATCTCTATAGTGAGAAACCATTTAGTGTGTTTGACAATAGGATATGATACTTATAAATAATCCTCGATCGTAAATTCAGTACTCTACCTATAATCATATCTTAGCGTTTTTCGTCTAAATGTTTTGGACCAGATATTTCAGTATGTGATATAAGTATAGTATGTATATTGTTCTTTTAACGTTGAGTTTTATTGTAAGGCATTATTGAAATTTTTGATGTTCTATGTATGGGTCAGCGCATTTGAATTTGATTTATCAATTTATTCTTCGAAACATAATAAACAAACTAATGTAGCTTATCTTTAATCTTAAAGTTACATCGTTGACTTAAAGTCAACCAGTTGCTTCATCTTGTTTATTTTTTGAATCTGAGCACATTTCTCGAGTGTAATTGCTAGTTTGCCATTGTGATCGAATAAATCATATTTGTCACAATATCAGCGTATTCTAAAAGGTGATATTACAAAATGTAAACTTGCTTTAAGTAAGAACTGAAGCAAAAAATCAACTAATGTCAAGACCAGCAGAAAAAGAAGAGCTCAGAGCAAAGTAAAATCTGTTAGGGTTAGAAACGAAGCTTTTGTTAAACAAGTTACGATTTGGTTAGTTTTTTCTTTCAAAAACTTTATTATTTCTTGACAATTTTGCATAATGTATGAAAGTAGTAAACAACATAACAATGAATATACACACCTGTCCGAGGAAGCATTGCTAGAGTAGTCAAAAGCATCGCGATTGAAAATCCACGTCGACAAACTTGTAAACACGCCATTGTTGTGTTAGTTTATGGCGATGAAAGACAGAACGCCTTGAAAAGGAAAATTTTCTAAGCACAGATGATTCAGATTATATTCAGCATTTCCTTGTTGGGGAAAATAATGGCTACACCTTTTTAATAATTGTTCTTCTAGTGGAGTGAAGTGTGGTCTGAAATAAATTTTCTTTGTTTATAGTTAGTGGTGGTTGAGGGGACTTTGAGGAAATATTACAAATTTCATTGTTTATATTTTTATTGAGTAAAGGATCAGAAACAGAAAAGAAAATTGTGAGAGCGACGTAATTTCTTTAAAAAAATGTTTCGATCATTTAGTGCACAGATGTCCTAAAGCTCTCGATGTACTAGGAATAAGAAACTGGAATTAGTCCTCTCAGCTCAGGAAGCAGTGATAAATCTCGTGATAATTATATGGATTACTACTCGAAGACACTTGTGGCCTTTTTGCACGTTTGTGTTTTGCTAAGGAACGGAGGCAGAGAAGTCACTTTGATTTCAGGAGACAGACAGAGAGAGGAATGGTTAGATAAAAAGAGGGACGAGGAAAAAGGGTAAATGACTCATGAATACCTTTAAAGCTAAAGCTTGTTTGATGATTGAAAATGTCGAGTATACACGTGCAAAGTCCACCATTTCAGTCGATGCCGATACGACCTTGTGTGTGTATATATATATAAGTATAAAGAAAAGGTAAGAGCGAGAGAAAGAGCTCCGTGAGTAGAAGAGAAAAACAAAACGAACGAATAAAAATTGAGAAGCTAAAACAGAGGAAAGTAAGGTGCATGTTTTCATCTGTGATTTAGATGCACTGTAAGAAATTTCCACAAGTGTTTATGGGAATATGTATGGTTCAGACATGCATCCCATCTCCAACCATTAATTTCACAACAGTGTCAGATAATACAAACTGTTTAATACCCTGTTGCAACTTAACTAAGATACAAAAACGGTATTTTAAAATAGATACCATGTCATTTGGTACATTTTTGTTTTGAATTTAAAATAAACTACTATGTCAGAGACAATGCGGCATCTAAACAATTTTTCTCCTATCAAACTAAAGTGGTGCTTTTAGTAACAAAAGGAATATGGCAAAAACACTCCATGTATACGATGTAATGTTTGCTTCCTCTAATCCTCAGGTTCTTTTGTTAGCAGAAAGGATGAAATGTCCAGAACTGTTCTTTTAATGTCACTTTTATATCTGTTTCAGATTCCCGTAGACCAAGCATTAGAATCTTTGTAGTCGTGATCCTCCTGATGGTTTTGGTGGTGGACGGGATGCGATGGTGGTACTAAAGGTTATGATGCTTTTGATGAAGCTGCTGCTACTACTAATCTGTCTTCAAATGGCATCAGTGCTGGTGCAAATGGTGATTGTACTGTTGGCTTTAGAGGCGCTAGTGTTTGTGGGGTTTCATTTGGAGATGGCAATGGTCCTAAGCACGTGGCTTTGGTTCTAAACTTAATATTGTTTATTCTGGTGACAGTACCACACCAAGATGTAGTAAAGACGGTGGTGATGAGGGATGTTGTGGTGGACGTGGAGATGTTGACGACGTTGCTGATCTCTTTTGGTGCTTCTGGTGCAGCTGTCACAGCGGCCTTTCTGGTGCTGATGTGATGTAGCTGATGCATCAATGGCACTTAGTGATTACATGCTTCATCTTTCCTTAAGAACTCTGTAAAATAATAAACAAAAAGGTTCTTTCAATGCATTGACTACACATAAAATATTTCTTCGTGTACGAAATAAAACGACTTTAAACTTCTCTTTGCTAGCTTATGATTAGACTATCCACCACTTTGCATGTTTATTCTAATCATCTTGATCACTCGACGTCTTACTTATTGCAAGAGCTGCTAGTCATCCCGGTCGGTGGACTGGCCAGGCTGGTCAGCTGACTGCCCATCACGTGACAAAGGTTCAGGGAAATTCTCAGATCTGCAGTTGATGTATTCCAAACTATCTGCAACATCAAACAGTTGTCGGTCCATGGAATGAATTTCTGCTAGCTCATTCGCTTGTAGTATAGAGTTTAGAAAAATAAGATATGAAATGTAGTAATTTAATTTTTTTTAGTTTACCCCATACATGTCACAAAAATATTCCTATTAAACATTATGAAAATAGTATATTTATAAAAAATTTCTGTTTGTCGCTGCAATGTATATTGTGCGTCTGCTGCATTTTGGGATATCATCATCATGGTCATTATCTTTAACATTTATTATTATAATAACAATACTTTATAAAATTCTGGCTTAAATAGAACACTACCAGTGTTAGTCATTAGTAAATAGCAAATAATGCTGGACCTCTTCTTAATTTCGACTGTTGGCAAGAAAAATGTCCATTAGCAATCAGTTACATTCGGTCAGTTGAACAGACCACCAAAAGCACAAAACTCATACAGGGATTCGGTGGTAAGGGAGACAAATGAACGGGGTGGGAGACTGTAAGAAAGGGATCATACCTTCTTCTCCCTCCAGATCATGTTTGGACCTGAGACGACATCGAATAATTGCGACCACCGATATGATGATGAAGATGACAATAGCAGTAATAACCAAAATGACTAATGTTGCTGTTGGAAGAGTAAAACTTTCGATGGGAGGAGTCAGGCCCGTCACTTGTGAAGGTTCTGTACTCTCGTTATCTTGTGAAGAAGTGATGCTGTCTAATAGAATAAAGTAGTTTAGCTGTAGCTTTTTAGGATGGAAATATAAGTGAGTTAATGAACAGAAAGACACAAACACACTAATATATACACGCATATAAGCGCGAGCATATAAAAACTATATATAAGGCACTAATATATGAGATAAATAAACTTTTCAATGGTCGTAGAGACAAATAGACTAACTAGCTGATAGTTAAGAAGAGGAATGAGACTAAGGTGTGGAGCAGGTAGACTTACCAATGACTGTGATGTTAACAATCGTCCCCTCATGACTGACAATGTCAAACTTCCACAGACCGCCATCTTGTTCTGTAAAGACCTTCATCAATCGGTATTGATATGTCTCTGACCTTTCACCTATGCAGTCACACGGGCCAAATAAGATTTGACAACCGCGTGTCTTTGAGTGGTGTATGCGACATTTAGGGTCAAATGTCAAACCATCAACTTTTTGATGTTGAACAACTATATTCACGCCGATGTCTACAGCTGTAGAGTCATTCAGAAAGAAGTAGATGTCTGATTTCAATCCGTTTTCAACAGTTATACTCTGGCTGTTGGTGTAGAGTTTTAAGGCACGACGAGCTGTTACAAAACAGTAAAACAGAATATTGATGAATTATCTAGTTTGTGCAGTTCTACAAATTTCTTAATTTTTGCGTGAAAAAGGTAAATATACTTTTGATATATTTTCACACTCTTTCTTCTTGTCCATGTTAAATATTATCTACCACAATACATACACTCCTAACACATACAGAGTTGAATATTATCACCGACAATTTTCTGCTACTCATAGACTGGATTATGCTGCCCAAAAAACGATTCAATACAACAACAACGATGTACAGTAGACCTTCACCAAACAGCTTGAGGACCTGACTTTGCACATGAATCAGTCTTCTATCTCATCGCAACAAAATGCAAAACCAAACTGAGTAAGCTAGCGATAGAAGCAGGAAGACTGGCTTTAAGGTGAACAGAAAAAAGACCGAAGTGATGAGAATCAACAACAAGCAGGAAACTCCCAATCCAACTTCAAGGAAAGAACATCTGGAAACAGGTCTTTTTGTGTATCTGAGAGCATTGTCAACAAGGACGGTGGAGCGGACGATGACATCAAAAGCCCCATCAACAAGGCCAGCATGCTTTCAACAGCCTACGGCCCATCTGGAGTCCCGAGCATCATCCTTCCCTAGTAAGATCCGCATCTTCACACCAATGTGAAGGCAGTCCTAATGTATGGTTCTGAAACCGGAGAGGGACAAACACTATCAGCAACAATCTCCAGACCTTTACAACCGATGGCGTAGGCTTAGATCAACCTATTTGTAGACAGAAATACTATCAGAACCACAAAATATTCCACACAAGCGAGTAAAATATAAGTAAAATTGAGAAGTCAGGAACAAGCTTAAGAAAGACTCACGAATCACTGTATGTTGACAATCGTTTGCTCATGGTTGAAAATTTTAAAACACCCACTGGCCGCCATCTTGCTCTGTAAAGGTCATCCTCAGTCGATATCGATATAATCCTGAACTTTTCCCCATACATTGGCATGGACCGGGTGTCGGCTGACAAACTCGTTCATATGAGTGTTTCAATCTGACACGTTTTGTTAAAACTTCCATTACTTAATCGATGTTGGACATTAGTCGAAGACTAACATTCAGAGATCGGTAATCAGTGAGGAAGAAATCAATGTTGGACTCCACTCCATTTTCCACAGTAATATCATGGCTGTCGGTCTGCAATTTCCACATGCGACAATCTGTAGGAAGAAAAAATAATTAAAATACTGACAGATTTTCTTTCTTTTGACCTCTTTTTTGACAAATCAGTTAGAATGTTGCAGGTGACCAAGTGATTCTTATAAAACATCCTCAATCGTATATTTTTACATTACACATGAACATAGTCTGATATTTCTAGTCGCAAGTGCTTGGGTCACATATCCCTACAAACTCGCTGCTTTATCTCCGGGTTACCTTTATATTTGTCTATTTTTGTATCTGAGCTAAAACTCTGATCACAACTGCCAACAGGTATCAATAAAGTTGGCCCTTGTCATTCAATAAATCATATAGATGACAATAAAATTATATTATAACTGATGATATTAATGATCAATGAAAACTGTCGTGAAGGAACAAGTCACGATTTGTTCAATAAACTTTACTATTTCTTCTAAGTATTTTTGATGTATCTAATAATTAAATAGCATATTTATATCATTTGAATAGTCCATAGCTTGTCAGTCGACAATCCTCAGTGTGCTGATAATACGTGAATTAAAAATCATTCTCTCATAGTTTTCTCAATAGTTTAGGATCACGTGCACCAGTGTGTACTTGTACAATGGTGTGTATGAATATACACCAGTTTGTACTGATATATACTGGCTAGGGTACGTATGTACACCAGTGCTTCAATGTCCTCTGATGTTACTTCTGTCAGTCTAACATTTGATTATTATTTATTGTTAAATGTGGAACTCAAATCTCTCGCAGGATACAGTGGACAGCAAGCATACTTCTTTAATAACCTGAGTAAACAACACCCGACTGATTTATTAGTAACAGAAACTGTAATGTTCGCTAAAAGATTAAGAAAAAACATGGAAAAATACTGTTGTTGTGTGACTAAAACATAATTTACTTACCTTCAAAAAAAGTAAAGACGGATATCAGCAAAGTTATCAGAAATCTTTTGTGACACTCATCCCTAGAAGCCATTACTTGTAGACGATGTGTACACAGAAGAACACACAGAGCACCACTTCATCTGGATTTCTGAGCCGGACACTACACAGTGAAAAACTTCCTTAAAGACTTCCTCCAGTTCTTTAAAATATTAAGCTTCTTTATTGTCCGTTTGATTAATTACAGTGTTGTTTGTTACATTACTACAGCTTGACACTATCCTACACTGTTATTGGAATCACTAAGAATAAGGCTTTTGTTTTATATATTTTTTTTCCTTTTAAACCTTAATATATATATAAAGTAGGGTTTTACGTATATATATATATAGAGAGAAAGGAATGTAAAATTTCATTTTTATGTTTTATATATAAATAAACACCTTATTTACACATCTTTATCTTTCTTTCTCTCTCTCAAAAACCTACAAATGTCTTTGAACGGAGATGCTTTCTGTCACCACAAGGCTGGTTGTCTTGTAAGCTTAGCATTAAAGTATGCAGCTGCAGATACACAATCTACCCGTTTCCTTATAGAAACTCAAGATAGACTTACAGGGTAGAGCCAATGAGCCACTTACATGCACTAAACCGACTGCCATTACGATACAGGGCTCTGCAAATGTGGATGAACATGATCGGATTTGTGGTCATGTGCCAGGTGTACATATTTTCCAACTGCTATGAGCTTATTACTTGATCAGCGAAAGGCATAGGCAAAACATCGGCAAAACTTCTCAGTTCTGTTACTGCCAGACATTGAAGAAAATATACAGACTTGACAAACCATTATCTTCCTTCCCTACATAACATAAACGATGGGAGCACAACATTCTCCTTCTGCAACTTTAAACCAGATCCCAATGCTGTTTAATGAATTTATAGAATGTATGCTGCTCATCTCGTAATAGTGTTTTTTTATGAAAAAGATTAAGAAAAATTTAAAATAGTAGGCAATATATGTAATACATGCAGCTTTCGGAAAAATGAGCTAATATTAACAATACAAATAAGACAGTAATTTTTTCCTCTGTTTATATTGTTCATTAAAACCAATGGGAGTAGCAGTGACAGTTAAAACGTTTTCTGTTAAACAAAACTCGTACCTTCTGTTGTCATGGGGACGCGCAAAACTGTTCCAAAGGGAACCTGGGTCAACACCATATGATTAGGAATTCTAAAATAACAATTGTTATGGTGACAATGATGATGATGGTTGCCGGCAGTGATGTTCTGCTTTTAAATCATCAGTTTGAATTGTCTCTCGTGGTTAGCTCTCTTCTGAAAAAAACCTAACTGAAATGTAAAATCACTTGCAATTTTTCTTTATCAGATAACCTAGCCAATAGTAGTTTAAAAGGTATATTTGGTGAGCATCATTTATAACTATAACCCAGATAAACTCCTTAATAAAAATGCAATTCTGAAATAACTCATGTAAAAAATGTATTAGTTATTGTCAAAATAGTGCATACTTACTGAAAAGGAAAGAAAACATAAAATATGTTTTCAGATCCTCTTCTTGAGCAGCTGCTTTTTTAGATGGTGTTTAAAAAAAAAAAAGACTTTGTAATCAAGCCAGCGCTGAAGAGAAATATTTTGCCCGACGAAGGTACGAGAATGAAGTTATCTCTGCTTGTTAAGATATATTCAACATTTCTATCGAACTTTTAAGTGTCGGAATGAGTGCGATTTTTTTTATTATGGAAAAAGGTTAACCGGCGAAAAGCCGAATCATAAAAACAATAATGTATACGATATACACAAATAAGTCAAAATGAAATACATATTCACAACCACAATATGTTCACCAATCATGAAATACCTTCCACAGTAATATACAAAGTCTCTTCACGTTCGTGATGTGCATTCAACAGATTTATAAGCCAGGTTCCAGAATCTTCCTTGGTGATGACCTTACGGAGGATGTACATGCCGAAAGGTGGCCCCAGGCACCGACACAGTTCCATCGAGCTCGAGCAGTTTTTCGGAGACCTCACGATGACACATCTCCTCCCAAACACAGCAGTATCCACAGGGCGATGCTGAACGAGGATGATGCCTTCATTGTCTTCCATGGGGTCGGGGAAAGAGAACTGGAGGTTAAATGATTTGTTAAACTTAAGAGTCAGGTTTTGACGACCTCCATTTACTAAAATGTGTTTCGTCCTCGAAGCTGAAGAAAAAAAAAAGGTGAAAGTATAAAGATTGAAATAAAAAACATTGAATGAAAATGAGCATGAATATGAGAAACATAAATACGAACTTGAGAAGCTACATAAAAAACCCATAAAATAATAGTAAAGAGTGATTTGTAGAGCGAATAAAATCACAAAGAGGAGTCAGGGAAGAAACAGTAGGGATGGAGAGTGATAATTTTTCAGAGGAAGATGAGCAGACGGACTAGTTAATTGACTATAACCACAAATATTGACATCTATGTTGATTTGTGTAAGAACTAATTTCTTTATATTAAATATAATGCATATTATTATTAATAACAATATAAAAGATTGTGTAATGTCTTAATATTTTCCTTGCTGCATGACATCTACCAACCTTGGACATTGACAGTCATGGAAGTGTTGACCTTTGTACTGCAAACATCAAAGACCCATTCGCCGCTGTCTTGTGCTCGAAACTTCTTCCTAAATACGTATTCGACCTGACCTTCGATAAGATTTGTGGAGCATTTGCACGACAGATGGTGTGAAATACAGAAGGTCTGTCCCAAAACAAGACTGCACGAGCTAAATTCGTCTTTATCCTGTCCATTCTTAGAGATGTCCAGGGTAATATTTTTATCCTTCTTGATGTTATTGACGTAGAAGGAAATTTCTGACATTTCCCCTTCCCAGACAGTAAACATTTCTTGACTTGTTTTTACCACCGAAAGGCATTCACCTACAAAAAGTTATCGTCAATGAAATATTAAACACACATAGTAGCATAGAGTTCGATGAACTCTCGAATATCGAGAATGCAGTTTTATGAAAATGTATATAGCTTGGAAGTGTCAGTAGATGTAGACAAAGAATTATAACCGTGAGGTGATGGGTACACCTTTTTGTACAAACAACTAGTCATTAAAGGTGTATTCCACTTGACCTTTTGTTGAGGTTATGAGACAATGATAGCCCACACTGACTGACACAGGTTGTGTTTGTCAGTATGAGTTTGCATAAATTATGTTGATTCTTTCTTGTAGAACTTTCTGATGTTGGTATGTATTATGTCCGTTTTGTTGAATCGGTAAAGATGTTGCTAGATCTTTGTAGACTGGTGGATGAAAAATTGTTGTAGAACACACACACACACACACACACACACGCACACGCACACACACACACACACACACACACACACACACACACACACACACACACACACACACACACACACACACACACACACACACCACACATATCTTATTTGCATTGTTTTACCAGAGATGTGAATACCTGGAGTCGATGTCTTTTTGGAGTCGGTGGCATTGGTCCGAATATCTGCATAAAGAGACATGTCATGTATCACGAACTAACTAAAATATTGACCTCAACATCAAATATTCTCTTGTAAACATAAAATCAGTACAATCCAATGATTAAATAACACAAGGTAAAGGCTTTCTTCACCAATAAGATTGATAAGCTAGAAGGTCGATTCTGCTGTTGTTTCATCTTGATCTCTGTCAGATACAATTTACAATAGTCATAAGTTATGTAATGTTTTAGCTGAGTTTCACTGATTTCCCTGTTTCTTTTACCAATAACATTGTGGGATGCGCGTGAGAGAGAGAGAGAGAGGGAATGAGGAGGTAGAGAAGAGAATGAAAGAAAACACATGACTTTATGTATACTTATACCATCCATCTCTGTTATGCTACTATTGACATATTCTAAGCAGCATAACTTGTGTTTTTTGCAGACCGAAAAGAGAAGGAAAACTTCTTTAAAAAAACAGTCATTGTTTTTAGAATAGAAAACATTTTCTTGTTATCAATGTGTTCAGGATAGTATTGGCTTTGATAAGCGCACAGTTGAGATTCAACATTTAGCAATTAGGAAATTGAAAGAAAAGACCACTAACAATTGCACTTATTATGACATGGAAACTAAACAGTGTGTGTATTGAATAGTATGTTTTACAGTTTTTTAAAAACTAGTCAGGTCAACAACAATAGTTTTCTCGTAGTGGTAAGAAAATAGACGAAAAGGAGGAGGGCGTTCAAGAATCTTGTTACTAAGCTGTGTGCAGACAAGCCTGCTTTATAATAATACAGAATAATACCAAAATAGTAAAAACTTTGTAGCACTAGCAAGTTCCTCCTATAAAATCTCAGTGGTAAATCAAACGAACAGTTGCCACTATGCATTTTATAATGTATTCTTGATGCAGTCTGACTTAGTAGCTGGGAAACTTCAACTATAATTACATAATTAAGTCAATAATAATCATCATGGCTGCTGAGAATAGTGAATTAGAAAGGACTATTTTTTTTACGATGAAATGTTATTCAGAAATTCTGAACCATTTGTACTCGCTATCTCTCACTCTGTGTGTAGAATTTTTAAATAGAGATGTATTATCTGTGTATATTGCTAAAAGATATGCACTGACCTGTAGTACAGTGATGTAAACAGAGTCCTGACACGTGTATCCAAACATCAAAAAAGACCCACTCGCCTCTGTCGTTTTAGCTGATACTGCCTCTGAAAGGTGTATTCAACTCTGCCTTCTGATGAGGTTTGTGTGACACTGACACTACACACTGTTTTCATGACTGACACAGGTAGTGTATGTCAGTACGAGCTTGCAAACATAGCATCATACCTTTGTCCATTTTTATATATAAATAGGTAACTTTCTTTATTTCTATCTTATATTACGTGTGAAAGAAATGTCGGAATCACACCTTCAGCAAAGGTGAACTTGCTTTGTCATCCCTTTTATTTCTAGCGAGAAAGCACTCAGCTGAAACAAACATGTTGATTTAAATGAAGCATAACTGGATTTGTCACACGTGACATCACTGATCTCATAGTTAATGGACACAGCAAACCACCATTTATGCATTTATAAATATATATGTATTGTCAGTATGGCTTGCACAAATATAGCCTCACGTTAAAAACTGTCGCCATCACACGTTTCTCTATTTACCAAAGTAAACTTTGTTGTGTGTGTGTGTGTGTGTGTGTTTGTGTGTGTGTGTGTGTTGTGTAAAAATTATTTATAGACTTTATGTACATTAGGACTTACCTTGGACAGTGATGTAAACAGAGGTCTTGACCACCTGTTTCCAACATCAAGAGACCCACTCGCGTGTCATTTACCCCACTGCTTTTGAAGGTTGTATTCAACTCGCCTTCTGTGAGGCTGTTGTGACACTGCAATGATTATGTATAGTTTTATTAGCGCCGCCAGATCCGCATCCACAAAGATGCGCTCAATGCGCGGTGATCAGCAGCCACCCAACTGCAGGTCAATGAAAACTTCAAGTTTAACAGGAGTCTTCAGATTTTTCTTGAAAGATCCAACTATATCAGACTCCTTGTCGAGAGGGGAGCGAGTTCCACAAAAGCGGGGCTACATTGGAGAAGATCTTAAAACCCAGTCTTCTTATTTAGCATTCCTGACTTAAACTCGGTCGTTCAAGTCTGAAGTTTGCCTGACTGAACGAAGGTCGCTGGGGTGTAAACGCGAATGGAGTTCTTGCAGATAGAAGCGGCAAAGTCGTTGAACAGCATAGGTTAAGTTAACAATTTATGCCTCAATTCGCTTCTCCACAGGAAGCCTGTTATGGTCACGAAGACAAGGAGTATATGTCAGTTGTTTTCTTTTCCTGCCACTATCCTCGCAGCCGTATTTTGCACTGCGCTGTAGGCCTCGACAACCGCTCTTTTGAAATTCCCCCAGAAGGAGCTGTTGGCATTAAGTCTAATGTAGAACGTATTTGAGGGACACAGCAACCTTGCATTTTGCAGTCTTCTTATTAAGACTGGTCGGAGTCGTCCAAGAGGCGGGTATGGAAATACATGCCTTGACCACAGGAACTGACATGATCAAACATAGTAGGAAGATTGTCAACAATGAGAAGTTCCAAGGTTCCGTACCGGAGCTTGGAGAGAGGAATTCTAGCTTGACCCACTCTGGATGGAGTCTAGAAGACTTGACTAAGGCTAAGCTTGGAACCACATAGGCAATCGGCCTCTGTCTTTTCTCATCATTAAGCTGAGTTTATTTCCTCAGCATTCCATGACTTGACTCTAAAAGCAAACAATCTTCTTACAGCACAAACTGGCTCACGCAACCGACGCACTGGTCAGTACTTATGAAAAAAATAGAGTTCAGTGTCATCTGCAAACATTCTTACGGTCCACATTATGCTTCTCAATGAGAGGACCCAAGCTTTGAGAGTGTAAATAGGAAAATAGAACCCCGGGCCCCAAAAAAAACAGGGAGCCCTGGCGGGGACACCGCACATCAGTGGAAAACTGTCACCTGAAAGAAGCTGATTGGGACCATCACCCTTTTGTGTTACGGATCCACTGAGGTAGGATGGAACCACTGCAAGGCGGAACCCAACCAATTGCCCACCTCCATTTGGAACGAGTCAGGTAGAGTGGAGTATTCAATTGACATCGGGAAGGCCGCACTTTCAGATGCAAGGAGGACCAAACAAAGAGTCACTTTTCCCTGCATCCGCCACCTGCCACAAAGAAGAGCGTTTCAATTTAAGACGCAGGGAGAGGCTGTTTTTCCTTTCACGCTTGTGAGCTTGGGGTCTATTTACGGGGCCGACTGGGAAATTTTTATTCCCAATAAAGCTGTAAGCTGTCCAGTGAATGTCAACTTTTTTGCTTTGGAGGCAAAAACGGAAACACGCTCCCCACAAGTTCGAAAAAAAAAAACCCCAAAAAAAGGGCCAAAATCGGGAAACAGGGGTTCTATTTTAGGGTTTTTAATTTTTTTCCTTTGTGTTGCGGTTGGATGTGTA